>NW_028237678.1:0-53878 GCF_017979445.1 Akebia trifoliata | reverse complement strand
AACATACAGATGTAATGTAGTTCGACGGTATGCCTATATCCACAAGAATGAGAAGCTGAATTTTCACTATATGTCAAATTAGGGTTACATCATATGAATTTATAATAAATTCTAGTCGTACAATAGGTATTTGAAAATTTCAATAATACCCCTATATTGTACCCCGAGTCCCCAACCTACTAATCATCCCTGGCAATAAAACAGTAAATCATCCCAAAAGGCAAATGTCGTCGTTCAACTCCATTCCATTGAAAACGTAACACTCCCCTCTTTTCACTTCAACATCCGCCCGCTTTCTCTATATACGTGTTCCATTCAATATGAGTCGCATACTATAACAACTAGGTTGAATAAATCTTGAACAACAACCATTTAATTAGATTAGGTATCTTGAAAAAAGCTACTTGTTTTTCTTTAAAAGTGTGAAAAAGAAATAAAAGAGAAAAGAAAAAAAGCAAAAAGTGCAAGAAAAGAAAAAAAAATCATTCAAAACGAGAATAAGAAAATGAAAAAAAATATAAAAAAATGAGTTTAGTTTCAATAGGGTGAAAGTCATCTAGTGTAAAAATGTAAATACATTAGAATATCACAGAAAAAGACCCTTAGAGGTATTAAAGTGAATATCTATACTTCTTACTATCCCAAACAGGATGCTAAGTTTAGAATTAAACCCTAAGTTGATTCAACTATTCTTGATTAGATAGAAGGTTAGAACCCAATCTACGACATCGAATATCTAAAGTTTCTTAATTAGAAATATCATTTCTTAAAGGTCAATTTAAGTCTAAGTTTGTTCATAGTGAAATAAGAGTTGGGAGTCTACCAATATTACATCCAAATGATTGATAAATTATAATTAACGTGTGCTTTTCAATATAAGTTTTGATTTTGATCATTTTTACTTCAAAGTTGTTTTGAACTTTATGGGTATATTTTCTATAAACCCTCACAAGTCAAACTCGTCCACTAGGGGTAACCTAGCGATTTATAGGCTTGCTGCATTTGATAAATGCAATCGAGATGCTTGCAAAAGTGATAATTTATTTTCTAGGTACTAGAAAAATCTAAGTTTGGGAGTGTGATCAATGTATCAAAACACTGATTTATCCACACATTTCCTAAATATTTGTCTCAATTTCCATCTTCATTTTACTATATTAAGTAAATAATCATCTTAAGCCTCAAAATATCACATTGCATGTTCTACCATGTTATATAGGCATATTTATATGAAATAAGTACATTTGCCGATCAAAAATTTGATTACTCCCATATTCATTGTGTAAGTCTAAAATCAAATCATTGAAGATAAATTCGAAATCAAGAAATCGATTTTGAATTACAACCAGGAGGATAAAAGGACCGATTCAATCAAAGCCAAGCCTCAAAAGTGTTGATGTCACGGCCCAACGGTGAGTTATCACCCTGCGATGGTGGAATTAAAATGGGTGCCCTAATTTTTTGAGATTTTGCTCCGCACGTACTCTTATCCGTAATATTGATGGTGGCTCAAAAAAGATCATTTCTAAACCTTGGATCTCTATAAATAAGGCCCTTGTCCAAAGCAGAAAGATCTTTTAGTACTTGGGACTTTTTCCTTGCCCCTCTTCTTTTAATTTAAGGCCATTGGCTTTTTTTCTTGTATTTTTCATTTTCAGCTTAAGTTTTCTTTGTAATTCTGTAATTTTAAAAGTGAGAGAGTGTAATTACCTTTATTTAATAAGCAAAACTTATTTCTCTCTATATATCTTTCCTGTACATTTGTAATGACCTTAGGATAATTCTCTCTTCCATTGGAGAGTGGAGAAGCCTATAACAAGTTTATTTTTTACTGTAATTTAGTTTTCATTCTCTTATTTATGCTTTATTGTTCTTAAGTTCATTTCAAGAGTTGTCCAACTCCTATGGATCAAGGCTATAGTGAACTCCTACACCTTATATATTAGAGCTGATGAATCATGCTTAGATAAGTTCAAGATGCTTAATGCATGTTTAGATATTTAGTAGTAGGATCTTCACCCATGAGTGAGTGATAGAGCTCTACCTTAGGTTCTTTCAATTTAAGCTTTCTTTTGTTATATATTCTTATCTAAGGAGCTAACACCATCCCTTATGATTGAGTTGTAAAGAAAATAGGAATTAGATTTGGTATAGTTAAGTTGCTTTCGGTAGAATCTCTCCAATGGTGTTTCTCTTCATTTCTTAGTTTACATATCTTTTTATTTCTTTATTTTCTAGCGACATTTGATTTTCTTTTGATGATTCTAAAGCCCCAAAATAATTTATAATTTTAGTTTGATTCAATTTCATAATCATGGCACGATTCTATCCCATGTCTTAGTTTCTAACCCTTATTTGCCTTCCACCAAGTTTGGATATAAATTTTAAATTCTTTCTATACGCATCAAGTACTCCATGGCCTAGCCCAACTAATCTTATGAAATTGATAGTGGGCCCCACTTGATCCAATTTTGAAAACTTTGAATTTGGCCTCTCTACATTAGATTTCGATAGCTTTCAGACTTTATCCAGATAAATTGGGGTGTCTACAATGTGCAAGGCGCTTTTTTTTTTTTTAATGTAATAGATAGAGTGCAATAGATATTAGGTGCTCTATAACTAGGTGGTCCCTTATGCTAATCTCTTTTAACTTTTTTTTTTTTGAAAAAAAAAAAAAGACTTATAATATACTTCATTATCTTTTTTTTTTCAAGAAATTCTATTGGTACCCCAACTTATTACACCTTAAATACATAAATTATTTAGCACAACCCAATTGAAAATTAACGTACACCATTTAAAATAAGAATTAACATTTTTGATAATAACCCATTAAAAAAAAAACAAGTTGACATCAACTATGATTGACTACCCCAACCTCTTTATGTTGATCTCATGCTTTTTGTTCTTCAATATCTCTCCACCAAAGAGAAGAAAATATGCAGACCTAATGTTCTTTCCTAGAGTGAGAGAATGATATTCTCACCCCTATTGTTTTTGTAATTTTAAATTCAATTGGAGTGTAATAAGTAAAAGTTGGATGCCAATAGAAGTTTTCCTTCTTTTTTTTCGTCTTTTGATCACTCCGTTCTACCATGAATTTTGTGCAATATTTATTGAGCAATTAAACAATTAGCGGTACAACGGAATTAATAATCAAATTCATGGGCATAATGTAATCTCATTATCTTTGGCATACATTAAAGTGCAATAAATACAGTTTGGGAATTGAATTATACGTAAAAAATACAATCAAAAAGTTATTTTTTATCAAAATATCCTTGGATTCCAATTTTCAACGTGTGTTTATTGCACTTTAATGTGTGCCCTTAACAAGACCCACTATCTTTTTTTCTTTTCCAGCTAACATTAATTTTGTGCAACCAAACAGCTAAAGGAACAACAGCAATAACATTCCAATTTATTGTTGGGAAGATAATTAAATGGGCTAGTTTATGTTTATCATTTGTTAAGGAAAACTGATTGGGCTTGGTGATGACACCTAGAAAAAATATCATCAATGATTTGAATGTCTTCTCTCAATTATTTGGGGTAACTAAATAAATTATGGTCTTCTCTTCCATTTCACTTGTTCAGTGCCACATCTTTTATTATTGAAAGAATACTTACATCTCTGTCTTCAGTTATTGGAAAATTATTCACTTTTACTGTTCTTTTAAGTACTCCCCTCGTTTTTGGAATCTCTAACTTGAATATTTTATAAATACTGTTAATATTAAAAACTTACAAAAATGACATGGCAAAACTCTTACTTTTATTACTAAAAGAAAAATATTAAGTTCAAGAATTTGTATGGAACATAAAGTTCTAGTGCTTTCTTAAAATTAATTTGGTAAAAAGGAAAAATAGTCATAAATCGGAGTTTAGAGTTTAGATTCGCCATAAGTGATAAGGTCGGAAGGTTCTGAGTTTTTAAATCAACAAAATTAGACAGGAGAAACATTTCAAGAATTTTTAATAATTTCCTTTTAACCCACAATAATTAAGATTTTCAAACTTTAACCCAATATATGTATGGCTATCGATTGTGCCAGAATAAATAAGGGTTAAGGTCTTGATGCTGAGCCTGCAAAAGTACTATCCAGTTTAAATTTTTTGAACCCATTAAAAAATGGGCTTGACTAAGATCTAACAATGCCCAGCTTGACATACAACTATATTGCATATATGTACGTTATATCTAGCTAGATGTATGATTTTATAACAAAAATAATGAATGTATGTTATAAAATGCATGAAAAATTTACCCTCGCCTCCAACCATTTTTTTCAGCTATGATGGATATTACCCCTATTCAACTGCTCCAAATGTTTTTTAAGCCTGATTGATCGCACCAATTGATAGCCCTACCATCTCTCTCTCTCTCTCTCTCTCTCTCTCTCAAATGTATCTATTCTCCCATCTCCTCTCAAATGAATCTCTCTATTTGCCACTAAAAGCATCTCGACACATTTTTACTAAAATGATAATATAAAAAAAAATTTTAAAAAAATGTGTCTAATGAATAATTGGGGATTTTTGAGATTTGGGAGTCGCCGCTTAGTTTAAGACTTTAGGTTTAGGAATCATAGATAACTTCAAAAATGGATCGGATTAGTCCACAAGTAAGAGACTAGGGTAATGGGTCAAATTACTGGTTTCAAAATGTGTTAGGGATCAAACCCGCCTGATCAAGGTCATCGGTTTCTATTACGATCCAAGAAAATTTTAAGGTCAAAAGAAGAAGACTAGGGTCAAGCCATAGTTTAATCATCATCATTATTTTATATCAAGACGGCTTAAATTTTTTGGAACTAAAATTACACAATTCCTCGAATTTCGCATACAATGAGAGAATGAATAATTTGAAAAAAGCCTAAGGTCATATCTGATGCCCCTTAGGTCACGTGACAAATTTTATGCAAAATAAAAAATCCAATACATCATCACGTGTAAATTAATTTTTGAATTGGTAAAAATTATTATGTGCATGAAAATTTTCAAATTGATAAAAAAAATTCATATGTATGAATATACTTTCAAATTGATTGCAAACTCACATGCATCAATAAATTCTAAATCAGTAGAATTCTACATATATAAATAAACTATCAAATTTAGTTAAGGATTTACATGCATTGACAATTTTCAAATTGGTAAAATATTCATGTAGTCATAATTTCCAAATTGGTACAAGTCCTCATGTGCATAAATAATTTTTTAATTGGTAAAAATGCCACATGTATACACAATTAACTACCAAATTGATTAACATCACCACATGCATAATTAATTTTCAAATGAGTAAACCAAAGTCACAAGCACTAAAACCAGCAAACTCACTCATGTACTTTTGCCAAAAAAAAAAAACAAAAACAATGATTTAAAAATATAAAATAAAAAAAGTAAAAAAAAAACTCCACATGCATTACAATTAACGAACTGACTCGGTGGTAAAATTTTCAAAATTCCCATGTATGAAATCATAAAAAAATCTTATTGAACCATATATGACCCATAAGGTGATGATTTGACTCACTCACTTTATGAAATAAAAAAAGAAAGGATTCATCTTTTGTCGCTCGTAAAATTCAAGAAGTCGTTATTTAAATAAATTAATTAAATAAAAATCTATCGGACCAATCCACTTAGCATCGAAACACAGAGTTGACTAATTATTTGACAAAGAGATTCAACCTTACTAAATGCTCAAAATTAGTAAGTTGATTCGTACAAATTCCCAAATTAGCATTCATAACGAATACTCGCACATGAAATAACGATTAAATGAGAGTTAAAAAAAGAAAAAAACAATAAAATAAACTTACCTCTCGCAAGAGTTTAGTTACATGGGATCCCTTTAGAGTGTTCAAGTGTTCACCAAGCCATGAGATACTTATGAAGAGGGCACAAAGTTGAAAGTCTGAGATGTTACAAGAGACAAGGTAGAGCTAAGAGAAGGAGGTTCGTTGGCTGGATGTTTTGGGCTGCTATTTGGAAGGAAAAAGGAAGTATTAGGGGCTGTGTTGGGGTGTCAAAGAAAGAAGGGAGTGGGACTATTGGCGATGCTATGTTGGGGTGTTAAACAGGAAGAAAAAGGGATTGTTGGAGGACTGTTTTGAGGCGTTAAAAAGGGGAAAACGGACTGTTGGGGCTGCTGTTTTGGGGGTTGTTGTGTGCATTAATGGCTAAGGGAGGTGTGGCTATAATGGAGGATGCTATGTGCATTAATGGTTGAGGAAGGTGTGATTGTAATGGAGGTTGTTGTGTGCATTAATGGTTGGGGAAGTGTGTCTGTAATGGAGATTGTGAGAGAGAAGAAGAATGATGTTAATGCTAAAAAAAAATAGAAAAGAAAAGGTGAGATGATGGAGAGAATATCAAAGGAGATCAATGAAAGAGGAAGTTGAACCTTCTTCTCTTTGTTTTCTTTTTTTTTTTCTTTTTTTCTCCTTGCTGGTTTTACAGATATGAAGGAATTGATAAGTCTTCTTTTTCTTTTCTTCTTGCCTAATCGTGTGTAAGAAAGGAAATGAAGGAGATATTAGACCCATGTAACGCGTGGCCTCATTGACCTTGGTCAAATTGACCTCTACAATTTTATTACCAAATTGCACAAGGATTTTATAAAATAATAGAATATCAATATTATTGGAAGCCTAATATAATTATAACTCTATATTCTTTAAAGATTAGTAAGAGACCTTGATGGATAGAAAACCTACTAAATAAATGATTCTAGGCCCTCAACATTCATCTATAAAAGGGGATCAACTAATCCATATTGAGTACGTTAAACACATAAAGATAAGTGGAGAAATAACAAAATAAGATAAGTGATATCCATCAATCACTTACCCAACCGATCCACATAGAGAGAAGGGGGGAGGTGAGTCTAACAATAAAATGGATCAAATTCAATTGGCGTTTCGAAGGTTACGAGGAACGTGGATTGAAGTACACACTTCCAAACACATTGAATCAAAGATTAAATTGCAATGACACAAGGTAAGTAACCATACCCTATTTTAATTTAACATGAATGTGTATGTTTAAGATATGTGTTGATTAGTTTTTATTGGGATAATGAAAGTCATGTTAAATGATTGAATGTTTAGATTTTTACAACATGTGGTATCAGAACATGATTTTTAAATCTCCATATCTTGGCTCGTAGTCGTGAATAAAAGATTTCCATAAAATTCTTGTGCCAATTTCTTGATCTCATTGTATGACTAAGATTGTTGAATTTTCATATATGTGTGTGATTATTATTTTTTCTATTTTGGATTTCTGATTTTATAAAGATTCAATTGAAACATGAAATTTCTGTTTTCCCGTATATTCAAATTGTTTTTGGAATTTCAATTTTTTATATAAACAATCGGTATTAAGGTATTTCCGCTCTTGAATAAAAGATCGATATTAATGTATTTATCTTTTGAATAAAATATCAATATTAAGGTATTTCTATTTTATATATATGATCAGTAATTTTTGGGATTCTAATTTTTATATATTGCAATTCATATAATATTCAATTGGTAATTAGATTTTCTAAATATACATATATATATATTCAAATCAAATTTATGATTTATACATATATATAAAATTTCAGTTTTTTTATTTATAAATATACATTCAAATTTCAGAATTTCCGATTTACCAAAGTAGATTAAACTTCAGTTTTTTTTTTTTTTTTTTCAATTTTTACATGTATGATTAAATTTTTCGATTTCCGATTTATACACATGTATATCTAATTTCAAAATTTTAGTTTGCACGTGTATACCCAATTTCAGAATTTTTGTTTTGCACGTATATATTCAATTTCAGAATTTCAGTTTGTCCATGTGTATATATTAAATTCCAGATTTCTGATGTATACATGTATATGTTCAAATTCAGATTTCGGTTTGTATTCAAATTCAGATTTCAATTTGTATTCAAATTTTAGAATTTGTATTCAAATTTAAGGTATTTCTATTTTAGATTACAGTTGCAGACTCAATTAGGTAAATAGGATTAGTTCAAAGGAGAATTTCATTTAACTAATTGAATTCTGAATAAGGTAATATAATCTAAATAATTTAACAGAACTTGGATTTGATACCCAAAGATAACAAAACTGACTAAATAAATTATATAGATTATATTAGTCATATAGGATAAATAAAATTGGTCTTTACCCTTAGATAAGTGAACAATGAATATATCTAATTTAATCCAAAGGATAAATTTATGTGATATTAATAAGTTCATCATTATTTAATACAACTCAAAGCACTAACTAGAGTATTGTCCTAATAAAATTTCAGTTTTCGATTCATTCCATTCTTATGCGTCTACCATCTCAATTCTTGTCGGATTGAATTTTTTGGAATGGTATGAGCAAATCCAATTCACTCTAGGAATTCAGGATTTTGACCTAACACTCATTTCTACAAAACCTGTAGAATTAACTGAGAACAGTACGATAAAATAAGAAAACTTGATTCTCTCTTAGAAAAGATTAAATTGACTTAGTCTGATGTTCATGAGGATGACTATCGCTAACAATATCAAGACCTCCCTTCTTCAGACTGATAGTGCGTAGGAATACCTGAAGAACATGGAAGAAAAGTTTGAATCTACTAATAAGTCACTTGCGGGCACACTAATGACTTAGTTAACAACTATGAAGTACGATTCGGCACGAGCAAAACAAGACCACATCCTTAACATGATGGACAAGATTGTAAAGTTAAAAGCATTAGAAATGAGTGTAGATGACTCCTTCCTGGTTCAGTTCATCATCAACTCTCTCCCAACTCAGTTTGGACCTTTCAATATCCATTACAACACTAATAGAAATAAGTGGAGTGTAAACGAACTGATTAACATGTGCATTTAAGAAGAGTCGAGATTGAGACATAAAAGGAAATAGTATGCTTTTATGATGACTCAAGGAACGAGAAAGAAATGAGAAATATCAAGGAAATAGAAGAATAATTCATCAAGAAAAGGTAAAGAGCCTTGGAATGCAAATCAAGCTGAAGGGAAGAATAGTAATAGTGTTAATTGATATTTCTATGACAAGATAGGACACATAATGAAGGACAACATTAAACGTAGAAGTTGATTCGAAAAGAAAGATCTATTTCTTTCTTTTGTATGTTATGAATCAAATTTAGCTGAAGTACCTTCTAATACATGGTAAATTGATTTTAGAGCCACAACTTACATTACAAATTCGATGTAGGGATTTCTTTCAAGCAAGAAATCAATGCAAAATGAAAGATCTATCTTCCTCGGGACCTGTTTCGAAGCGCAAGTACTAACTATAGGACCCATCACTTGGTATTGGAGACTACCTATCAGATGGATCTGGAGAGCACTTTTTATGTTTCTACCATATCTAGGAATTTAATTTCTTTATCTAGATTAGATAGTTTAGGTTATTCAATTCCTTTTGAATCTAGAAAATTAAAGTTATTTTTTCGTTCAATTTTAGTTGGATCTAGGATTTTAATTGATGATTTATATAAAATAAATTTAAATTATGATTGTGCCCGGTCTCTAATTTTCGTGTATTCGAATAATAGTTTGAAATGTGACTTGATTAATAAAAATTTCTCAATCTTATGGTACAAACGTCTGAGACACATCTTTAGAGCTAAGATATAGAGATTAATAAAGGACAAAGTTTTAGATAATTTAGATTACATAGATTTCTCAGTATGCGTGAATTGCATTAAAGGAAAGCAAACTAGACATATTAAGAAAAGAACCACAAGAGGTAAAAACTTCTTGAGATCATACACACTGATATTTATGAACTCTTTTCCACTGCATGTTTGAGTGGAGAAAAATATTTTATTATCTTTATAGATAATTTCTCTAGGTATGGCCATGTCTATCTAATTCATAAAAAATCTTAGTCTATAGATATCCTTCAGATATTTATAATTAAGTAAAAAAGCAGTTAGACAAAGATTAAAATAATTAAGTCAAACAGAAGAGGTGAATATTATAGTAGATTTGATAAACCAGGTCAGAATCCTGGTCCTTTTACTAAACTCTTATAAATGTTAGGTATTTGTGCATAGCACACAATGCCTAGAGCGCCTCAACAAAATAGTGTAGCTGAAAGGTGTAATCGTACACTTATGGACATGATTAGGAGTGTGTTGAGTCATTCAACAGTTTTAGAATTATTATGGGGGAAAGCATTACAGATCGCAATGTATATCTTAAACAGAGTTCTCAGTAAAATAGTTCATAAAACTCCATTCAAGTTATGAACATACTAAGAAAAAAGCCACAAGAAGTAAAGAACTTCTTGAGATCATACATACTAATATTTATGAAATCTTTCTATTGTATGTTTGAGCGGAGAAAGATATTTCATCATCTCCATAGACAATTTCTTTAGGTATGGCTATGTCTATCTAATTCATGAAAAATCTCAATCTATGGATATCCTTCAAGTATTTATAATTGAGGTAGAAAGGTAGTTAGACAAAAAGATTAAAATAATTAGGTCAGATAGAGGAAGTCAATATTATGATAGATTTGATGAATCAAGATAGAATCTTGATCTTTTTGCTAAACTCTTAGAAATGTTAGGTATTTATGCACAGCACACAATACTTAGAACGCCTCAACAAAATGGTGTAGTTGAAAGACGTAATCGTAAACTTATAGGCATGGTTAGGAGTATGTTGAGTCACTAAATAGTTCTAGAATTCTTATGAGGAAAATCATTAAAGATCGCAATGTACATCTTAAACAGAGTTCTCAGTAAAATATTTCATAAAACTCCATTCGAGTTATGAACTGGTAGGCAACCTAGTTTAACATACTTACATATTTTGGGTTATCAAGCGGAAGAAATGATTTATAACCTATAAGAAAAGAAATCAGATCTCAAGATTATATCTGGATATTTCATTGGTTATCTAGAAAAGTCTAAAGGATACAAGTTCTATTATTCTAATCATAGTAAGAGAATAGTTGAAATCGAAAATGATGAGAATAGTAGGAGTATTAAACTACGTAAAATAACTTTCGAAGAAATAAGATTGGATATCCTACCACCTTTAAATCTTCATGAAACTGTTAGTTCTCAAGATGTTAAACAACTTGAGACAAATCGACAACAGTTAGAGCAAGTTAGTTCACCACTCCATCAAAACTCAACCATTGTAATTAAAGATTTACCACATGTAGTTCTGAGAAGATCTCTCAAAGAGAGAAGACCTGCCATTTAGATAATTATGTGGTGTATCTATAAGAATCTGATTTTGATATTGGGATAAATAAATATCTGGTTATATTTTCACAAACAATTGAAAGTAATGATTCTATCAAGTGGATGGATGACATGAAAGAAGAGTTAAAATCTATTGACCAGAATAGTATTTGGAATCTCATCGAATTATTTCTTAAATGTAAGAGAATTAGTTGTAAATGGATCTGTAAGATTAAACGCGACACAAAAGGTAATATCAAATGATTTAAAGTTAGACTTGTGGTCAAAGATTTTATTCAGAAGAAAGACATTGATTACACTAAGACTTTCTCTCCAATTTCAAAAAAAGACTTACTTAGAATAATTATGGCATTAATGGCTCATTATAATTTGGAGTTACACTAGATGGATGTGAGAATAGCTTTCTTAAATGGGAGTTTGAATGAAGAAATTTACATAGAATAACCTGAAGGATTCATAGAAAAGGGAAAAAGAAAAGTCTAACTTGTAGACTTAAGAAATCCATTTACAGACTTAAACAAGCTTCAAGGCAATGGTACATAAAATTTAACGATACCATTACTAACTTCAGATTTAAGGAAAACACTGTTGACCAGTGTATATATCTGAAGATAAATGGGAGCAAGTTTATTATATTAGTTATGTGTGTGGACAATATTTTGTTAGTTAGTAGTGATCTTGATTTGTTGCACAAAACCAATAATTATCTCACTAAGAATTTTAAAATGGTTGATATGAGTGAGACAGCATATGTTATTGGTATATAAATTCTTAGAAATTGATCTCAATGATTATTAGGGTTATCTTAGAAATGTTATATCAACAAAGTCTTATAGAGATATAATATGCAATCTTATTTTAATGATGACGAGCCTATAGGGAAAAGAGACAAGTTCAATTTGATGCAATAATGACAGAATGATTTAGAAAATGAGCAAATGAAGGATATTCCATATGCTTCAGCTATTAAGAGTTTGATGTATGCCCAAACTTATACTAGACCGAATATCAATTTTGTAGTTGGAATGTTGGAAAGATATCAAAGTAATCTGGGAATAAATCATTAGAAAACTGCAAGAAAGTTATAAGATATCTACAAGTAAAAAATGACTATATGCTCACTTACAAAAAATCAGATCATCTTGAGATCATTGGATACTCAGATTCAGGTTTTACCGGATG
The DNA here is from genome assembly GCF_017979445.1 of Akebia trifoliata. Classification (NCBI taxonomy): domain Eukaryota; kingdom Viridiplantae; phylum Streptophyta; class Magnoliopsida; order Ranunculales; family Lardizabalaceae; genus Akebia; species Akebia trifoliata. The sequence continues at coordinate 41,439 of NW_028237678.1, read as the reverse complement.
TTCTGCTAAAAAAATCTACATTAGGTTTCCTATTTCTACTAGTAGGAGATATCTCATAGAGAAACGTGAAGTAAAGCATTACTGTTTCATCCACTATAAAAGTTGAATTCGCAGCATGCTTTAAGACCACGAGTCATGTTCTTTGGTTGCAAAATTTTATCTCAAGACTTGGGGTTGTTGACTCTATAACCAGGTCGCTGAAAATATATTGTGATAATATCACAACTATATTTTTTTTTCTAAAAATGAAAAGTACACAAACAGTACGAAACACATGGAAATCAAGTACTTGATAATCAGAGAAAGAGTTCAGAAATAGTTAGTGTCAATAGAAAATATTAATATCACTTAAATAATAGTTGATCCATTGACAAAGGGTTATCACCAAAAGTTTACAGAGAATATGTTATTAGGATGGGTCTTTTAAGAAAATCTTTTATGTATATGGAATAGATTATTTTGAATTGGTATGTAATTGCCATTAATATTAGTACTAAATAAAAATTCATTTTTATTTATTTCTTGTTTCTAATTATATTATGTATATTTCATTTGGATTTAAGTGATACAAGAAATGTCTTGACAAAGTAAGTAAAAGGGGCACAATTAAAATCTTATATCAGATAAGGTATTGATTGCATAGTACATAAAAGGAAGTATGACATAGATGACATATAACCACCATGAATCACATTAATATTTTATCAAAATATTGCATTAAGAAATCTAATTACATATTGGGAATATTGATGATTTTAAAATTCGTGATCCGGTATAAAATATTTTCAATTATAGAATCCTAAAGTTAAGTCATAAATTTAAAATTATTTTTGAAACTCACTATTAGCACAATCGGTCTAATGGGCCAAGTGAGAGAATGTTAAACCCATATAATATGTGACCTTATTAACCTTAGTCAAATTGACCTCCATGATTTTGTTTCCAAATTGCACAAGGATTCTATAAAATAATATAATACCAATATTTTTTGAAACCCAATATAATTAAAACTCTATATTCTTTAAAGATTAGTAAAAGACCTTGATGGATAGAAAACCTATTAAAAGAATTATTATAGGCCTTCAATCTTCATATATAAGAGAGGATCGGTTAACCCATATTGAGTATGTTGAATATATAAAGATAAGTGGAAAAACAAAAAAATAAAAGAAGTGATACCCATCAAGCACTAACCTAGTTGATCCACATAAAGAAAAAAGGGGAAGGTAAGTCAAGTAATAAAATGGATCAAATTCGATTGGGGTTTTAAAGGTTACGAAGAACGTGGATTGAAGTACACACCTCCAAACACATTAAATCAAAGATTAAATTACGATGACACAAGGTAAGTAATCATACCCTGTTCTGATTTAACATGAATATGTATGCTTGAGATATGTGTTGATTGATTTCTATTAAGACAATGAAAGTCATGTTGAATCATTGAATGTTTAGATTTTTACAACAGAAGAAGGCTTCTTGTTACCATCTGTATAGAAGAAAAGAGAAGAAGTCCTTCTATTATCGTCTATAAAGAGAAAAAAAAAATAGACATTGAGGTTCTCTTGTTGTTGTCTATCCTCCTTGTTGCCAAGTTTGTTTTTTTTCTTTTTGGTAGCCTTCTTTAAGAGATAATGGAGAGACAGTGTTTGAGAAGTCCCTTGAGGACCTGAGAAAAAGTGCCCTTTATAGTTTTTATTTTTACTTTCTCTTTTTCTTTTTTTGCCTTTTTTGTTAAGATTATGTGTAGGTTTCCTTTTTACCATATTTTTCTTTTCTTTGTTGCTTGTTTTGACCAAACAAAAAAAAGGATAAAAATCCTTTTCTTTTACTTTTCTTTATGTGGGGGAGTGATCCCATGCTTTTGTGCTTTCATTTTAATTTTGGTTTTGGCTTCTTTGACTGGTTGAAAACTTTGTTTTTCATTTCTTTGATTGGTTAGGATTTAATTGATTTGATCAATTTAAAGGTTTTTAAAATTGCTCCAAGGTTAAGTTGATAGATTGGATTAGTTAATTGATTTTGATTATAACTTAATTCATTGATTGATTAAGGATTGAACATTATTATTTGATTGGTTCGATTGGGCACAAGTTGGCTTCAGATAAAATTATGATCACCTCATGTGTCATCGATTATGTTGACTAATGTCGAGATTAATTGGTTGAATTCAAGATTGATTAGGTGATTTTAGTAATTAATTTAGAGGATGATTTGATTAATTTGATTGATTTGATTTGTGATCGACTCATGAAATTTATTGATCTCAATTTATTTGACTCATGTAATTTTTTTTGACTTGTCGAATGTTTTAATCATTAAGTTTCAAGTCAATTTTTTTATTGTCATTTTTTATTTCAGACTAAAGTTTCAATTTTTTTAAATCACAACTTAAATTTCATCATTTTATGCGATCAAGGGTTGTTGTTCCACATAATGGCTTTCGTCATTTTGTAGTCGATAGGTGTCATTTCACGTGGTGAAAATTTTCATTTTATGTAAAAAATTTATCATTTCATATGAAAATATTTGGTTTTTCTAAGTGTGGGAGTTTCTAAATTTCTCGATGTACATGAATATTCTCAAAAATTTATTTTCAGTCACATTTCCTAGGAATCAAGGTTTCTAAGTAAAAAATCGAATATCAAGGGGTATTTTGATCATTTTTGCAATTCTTCATATTCATCAATTTTAATCTCATTAGTCTCGAAATCACATTTCAAAACTAATGAAGATATTTTGAAAATTTCATAGGTGTGGGACCCGGTGTTTTTGTCATTTTGTCAATTTTTTGAAATTTGACAAGCAGCTTCTTTCAATCTCAATGTGATTATTTATAATTCTTGAAGTCACATTTTTCTAGCGTTGCGAGGTCTCTAGGTTATCAAAATGTATAGTAAACCTAAGCGTGTGTACTTGCTAAATCAAGTGTATGATATAGTGATCTTAAACATGCATAATTCTATATCGAGCGTGCCAAAGAATGAAAAGGGAAAATTATAAGGACTAGAAAGAAATAGAGGGAACTAGAAAAAGCCCTCTCAAAAGTTTTCGATTTTTTACATATTCTACACTCATTGTTAGGAATCTACAGCAATCGAGTGATTGATTGTCAAATCGAATAGATGTAAAAATGGGGTGTCTATAGCCATGACCAACTCCTTAAAATGAAGCCTTTAGATCTCTAAGAATTTTCGTCGAAAACCTTAATTTTGTTGCTTGACTTTTAATTCTTAATTGTATTCAAGGGTAATAATCTTGATTTTTTATGGATTATTGATGAACCATCACTATGTGAAAAAAGCCCATATTTGACGGTCTTAGCCCGTCAAATTTTGAGAAATTTGACGGACCCTCCCGTCAAATATCCTTGTCAAATATTCTCTTGTAGAATTTTTTTTTTGACGGCCCTGGACTATCAAATTTTTTCTTGTAGAATGGGCTTTCAAAAAAAAAAAAATTCCATAGAATATGACCGTCGAATATGGAGGTTTAACAAACAATAGACGGTCCTCTAATTCACCAATCACAATAAATGAAATAATAATTAAAAAAATCAGAAAAATAACAAACAAAACAAAAATCATAAAACAAGCTCCAAATTAAACTAAACAACTCAAAATTCATATTATATATTGAAATTTCATTATTAAACAAGTTCTAATTGAAGCAATTGGGCAGTTACAAATGAAATTACGTCACATAATTGTTTAGAAATAAAACACAATTAGAAGCAAATAGTCGTGATGCCCTTGATCTCTTCTGGCTCTCTCCGCTCTATCGGTCCTCTTATTTTCCTCAAGGTTTGGATTTCCCCCACATTGCTACTGTTCTAAAAGAAATCCTAATAGCGCTCTCGTACCTACACAAAAAAGATTTGATATATCGAGATATCAACCTAAAGTAATAGAACATATTTAGATTTTATTCACAAATGTTAAAAAATAATAAATATGTTACCAAAAGTGCTAGAACATAGTTCTATGTTGGAAGTGGCCTAAAGTACTACAATGGATCTATGTTGGGAATGTGAGAATCATCAAAATGTAGAAATGGAACTATACTAACCTTATTGAAGGAAAGTCTTGAGTGAGACAGCAAGAACAAGTCATTTGAGAATGACAAACAGCTCAAACCCAATTTCAAGAAATCTAAGAAACAGGATCTTCGCCTAATCAATAAATGTCCAAATTAATTAATATTGGCATATACAAATTTTTCACGAATTCGGAAAAAACAAGTAAGAAACTACTCCATAAATAGCATAAAGAAAGATCCAAGTTCATGGATAACCGAACCAACTTCCTCATATCAAATGACAGATCAAATCATGTAGGATCAGATTCACTACAAAGATATTACCAAAAAGATTGAGAAGGACTATATTTTCAAAAGGCGTGCATCAAGTAGTTATACAATTATATTTGAATACTTTGGTTGTAGAATCTAGTACATGGTGCTAGCTTGCTACTAACCACTAGTTTGCTTGTTTAATGATTGCAGAATCTAGTAAATTTGAAAGAGGAAGATATAAGGATCTTATACGTATAATAACTGATGTTACTGCACCAAGCGAAAAAATAAACTTATTTAGAAAATCATTACTAATGTACTATATTCTATCATAGAGATTAAATAGAAGTTAACCCTAGCTCAAAAAGGCACTTGGAGCAACAAGTGCTTAAAAGAGATTATCATCAATTGCCTAGTTTACAAGTTATGACTTACGAGTGTAGTTCCTCAACACTGAAATGAGAGAGTAAATCCTGAACAACAGGTGATGAAAATTACATTAGAAAATATGATCGATTACATTAAGATATGCAATAAAATGCATTTGGAACTACTTTCTAAAATTCACAAATAACATTGGAAAAAAAAAAAGCATTTTCGAATAACAAAAAATTGTGGTGACACCTAAACATGTATCTAGGATGGCCTAAAACAATAGCTGCTGGAATTGTAATAATGTTGTCTTTAAGTTTTCCCCTATTCTGCAGAATTCCAAGGATGTGTGCAAATATGAAATGCATTTGGACGGCAAGAAAGGTTTGGAAGTTTGGCACTTAAACAGTGGAAGTTTCAAGTAAATTGTGTACATGGAATAGTGATCTATAAGGAAGAATGCAGAACAGCCGTTAAGTAAATGGTAACAACGGATTGATCAATCACTGCCTTACTGGTAAATGAAATTAATGTTTCACCAAAGATACATAGAGCAGAACTATCATAATGATTTGTGGAAGTGACAGTGTAACATTAAAAAGATTCAAGATACAAGCAAGCATGTATCACTATCGCAAGTAGTCTATTACGCTCACTATCCATACCTCCTCTGCTACTTTCTCATCTAGTGCTGTCCTAGGTGATCTATTAATTAAGAAACATGTCATATACACTGCTTCTACCAGGACACCTTGTTTTTTCAGCTATTATTTTGTTCATCCTTTCTATCATATCGTTATATTGTGGCGTCTTGCGTATTATGAAGTATCTCTTGATCCCATGCTGCTCACACAATTCCATGAACTTTGAATATATGTACTCAATACCATTATCTGACCTGAGATATTTGATCTTCCTCCTTGTATGATTTTTTACTTCAGCTTTCCACAACTTGAACTTAGCAAACGTTTCTGACTTATGTCACATAAAGTACACCCAAACCTCTCATGAGTAGCCATCAATGAAAATCTGGAAATACAATAACCTCCCCGTGATGTTATCTTTACTAGCCCCAAACATCTGTATGAACATAGTCAAGAATCCCCTTTGTCTTGTATGTGGCTATCTTGAACTACACCTTATTCTGTTTTCTAAGAAAACAATACCTGTAGAAATCAAGCTTGCATGTTTTGACACCCTTCAATAGATTTTTCTTAAGAAGTTCAATAATCCCACACTCACCCATATGGCCTAACTGCATATGCCAGAAGATCGTGTTATCTGACTCAGATTCTACGACTATAGTTCCACCTACAACTATGGTACATAGTAGTCTATAAATATTTCCTGTTAATTTTTGCCCATTCATCACAGTCATAACACCTTTACTCACTTTCATTACTCCACTTTCAGACTTGTAACTAAATCCATTACAATCTAAAGTACCCAATGAAATCAGATTCTTCCTCAAATCTGGTATATGTCTAACATCACACAACGTTCTAACAACACCATTAAACATTTTAATTTTGATATTCCCCATTCCAACAAGTTTGCATGAAACATCGTTACCCATCAGAATAAAACTAGAATTAATTAACCTATAGGTGTCAAGCCAATCTTTATTCGGTGTCACGTGATAAAAGTATACCGAATCCAATATCTAAAAATATGTGAAATAATCTGAACTAGATGAAATAAAATGCATATCCCCGTCACCGTTCTCTAAGTCTTTTTTTTCGACTACATTCGTGAACTTTGATAAACCCTCTTTAATCTCTATATCCCCCTTCTTTTTCTCTGGACATTCTCGTTTTATACACCCATTTTTCCCGTGCTTATAATACTGTATGTCCTTCCTCTTCTTGGATTTAGACAGAGCTTTATTGTTGGTTGATCCGTTTTGGGACTTGTTTCTTCCATCTTCCTAATTATTCCTCACCACAAGCTCTTCAATTTGTGAATTCTCATCACTGACTTTCTTCCTCAGATTAAAGCCTAATAGGGCATTTGTGATCTCCTCTAATTCGAGAGTTTTTTTCCCCCACATCAGAGTTGTAACAAAATTTTCGTACGTAAGAAAAGCAGGTAGGGAATTCAATAACATCAACGCCTTGTCTTTATCGTCAAACTTCACATCAACTCGCTTCAAATCACTGACGATCTAATTGAACATGTTGATATGCTGATTCAGATCTGTGACCTCTAAGATCTTAAGACCATCCAACTTTTACTTAAGATAAAGCTTGTTCGTCAACAACTTGGACATATACCAACTTTCTAGTTTCAACCAAACTGTCATTGGTGATTCCTCATCTATGATGCGATACATCACGCCATCAACCAGACAAAACCTGATAATTACCATAACCTTCACTTATAATTCCTTCCAATCTATGTCATTCATACATTTCGGTTGCCTTCCGTATAACACCTTTACCATGTCCTACTGCATTAGGAGATATTCACCCTCCTCTGCCATAATCCGAAATTACCAAATCCATCGAACTTGACCATGTCGAATCTCACAGAAAAATTTTCAAACATCATGACCTGAGCTTTGATACTAATTATTGTCTTACGTGTGGCAATTATGATGAATAGTACGAAAAGAGAAAAAATAAATAAAAACATACAGATGTAACGTGGTTCGACGGTATGCCTATATCCACAAGAATGAGAAGTTGAATTTTCACTATATGTCAAATTAGGGTTACATCATATGAATTTATAGTAAATCCTTGTCACAATAGGTATTTGAAAATTTCAATAATACCCCTATATCGTACCACGAGTCCCCAAACTACTAATCATCCCTAGCAATAGAACAGTAAATCATCCCAAAAGGCAGATGTCGTCGTTCAACTCCATTCCATTGAAAACGTAACACTCCCCTCTCTTCACTTCAACATCCGCCCGCTTTCTCTATATACGTGTTCCACTCAATATGAGTCGCATACTATAACAACTAGGTTAAATAAATCTTGAACAACAACCATTTAATTAGATTAGGTATCTTGAAAAATGCTACTTGTTTTTCTTTAAAAGTGTGAAAAAGAAATAAAAGAAAAAAAGCAAAAAGTGCAAGAAAAGAAAAAAAATCATTCAAAACGAGAATAAGAAAACGAAAAAAAATATAAAAAAAATGAGTTTAGTTTTAATAGGGTGAAAGTCATCTCGTGTAAAAATGTAAATACATTAGAATATCACAGAAAAAGACCCTTAAAGGTATTAAAGTAAAAATCTACACTTCTTATTATCCCAAACAAGATGCTAAGTTTAGAATTAAATCCTAAGTTGATTCAACTATTCTTGATTAGATAGAAGGTTAGAACCCAATCTACGACATCGAATATCTAAAGTTTCTTAATTAGAAATATCATTTCTTAAAGGTCAATTTAAGTCTAAGTTTGTTCATAGTGAAATAAGAGTTGGGAGTCTACCAATACTACATCCAAATGATTGATAAATTATAATTGACGTGTGTTTTTTAATAGAAGTTTGATTTTGATCATTTTTACTTCAAAGTTGTTTTGAACTTTATGGGTATATTTTCTACAAATTCTCACAAGTCAAACTCGTCTACTAGGGGTAACCTAGCGATTTAAAGGTTTGCTGCATTTGATAAATGCAATCGAGATGCTTGCAAAAATGATAATTTATTTTCTAGGTACTAGAAAAATCTAAGTTTGGGAGTGCGATCAATGTATCAAAACACTGATTTATCCACACATTTCCTAAATATTTGTCTCAATTTCCATCTTCATTTTACTATATTAAGTAAATAATCATCTTAAACCTCAAAATATCACATTGCATGTTCTACCATCTTATATAGGCATATTTATATGAAATAAGTACATTTGCCAATCAAAAATTTGATTACTCTCATATTCATTGTGTAAGTTCAAAATCAAATCATTGAAGATAAATTCGAAATCAAGAAATCAATTTTGAATTACAACCAGGAGGATAAAAGGACCAATTCAATCAAAGCCAAGCCTCAAAAGTGTTGATGTCACGGCCCAACGGTGAGTTATCACCCTGCGATGGTGGAATTAAAATGGGTGCCCTAATTTTTTGAGATTTTGCTCCACACGTGCTCTTATCCGTAATGTTGATGGTGGCTCAAAAAAGATCATTTCTAAACCTTGGATCTCTATAAATAAGGTCTTTGTCCAAAGCAGAAAGATCTTTTAGTACTTGGGACTTTTTCCTTGCCCCTCTTCTTTTAATTTAAGGTCCATTGGCCTTTTTTCTTGTATTTTTCATTTTCAGCTTAAGTTTTCTTTATAATTCTGTAATTTTATAAGTGAAAGAGTGTAATTACCTTTATTTAATAAAGCAGAACTTATTTCTCTCTATATATCTTTCATGTACATTTGTAATGACCTTAGGATAATTCTCTCTTCCATTGGAGAGTGGAGAAGTCTATAACAAGTTTATTTTTTACTGTAATTTAGTTTTCATTCTCTTATTTATGCTTTATTGTTCTTAAGTTCATTTCAAGACTTGTCCAACTCCTATGGATTAAGGCTATAATGAACTCCTACACCTTATATATTAGAGCTGATGGATCATGCTTAGATAAGTTCAAGATGCTTAATGCATGTTTAGATATTTAGTAGTAGGATATTCACCCTTGAGTGAGTGACAGAGCTCTACCTTAGGTTCTTTCAATTTAAGCTTTCTTTTGTTATATATTCTTATCTAAGGAGCTAACACCATCCCTTATGATTGAGTTGTAAAGAAAATAGGAATTAGATTTGGTATAATAAAGTTGCTTTTGGTAGAACCTCTCCAATGGTATTTCTCTTCATTTCTTAGTTTACATATCTTTTTATTTCTTTATTTTCTAGCGACATTTGATTTTCTTTTGATGACTCTAAAGCCTCAAATTAATTTATAATTTTAGTTTGATTCAATTTCATAATCATGGCACGATTCTATCCCATGTCCTAGTTTCTAACCCTTATTTGCCTTCCACCAAGTTTGATATAAATTTTAAATTCTTTCTATACGCATCAAGTACTCCATGGCCTAGCCCAACTAATCCTATGAAATTGAATTGGATAATTGGGCTCCATTATAGTGGGCCCCACTTGATCCAATTTTGAAAACTTTGAACTTGGCCTCTCTACATTAGATTTCCATAGCTTTCAGACTTTATCCGGATAAATTGGGGTGTCTACAATGTGCAAGGCGCTTTTTTTTTTTTTAATGTAATAGATAGAGTGCAATAGATATTAGGTGCTCTATAACTAGGTGGTCCCTTATGCTAATCTCTTTTAACTTTTTTTTTTTTGCAAAAAAAAAAATACTTATAATATACTTCAGTATCTTTTTTTTTTCAAGAAATTCTATTGGTACCCCAACTTTTACTTATTACACCTTAAATACATAAATTATTTAGCACAACCCAATTGAAAATTAACGTACACCATTTAAAATAAGAATTAACATTTTTGATAATAACCCATTAAAAAAAAAAACAAGTTGACATCAACTATGATTGACTACCCCAACCTCTTTATGTTGATCTCGTGCTTTTTGTTCTTCAATATCTCTCCACCAAAGAGAAGAAAATATGCAGACCTAATGTTCTTTCCTAGAGTGAGAGAATGATATTCTCACCCCTATTGTTTTTGTAATTTTAAATTCAATTGGAGTGTACTAAGTAAAAGTTGGATGCCAATAGAAGTTTTCCTTCTTTTTTTTCGTCTTTTGATCACTCCGTTCTACCATTAATTTTGTGCAATATTTATTGAGCAATTAAACAATTAGCAGTACAACGGAATTAATAATCAAATTCATGGGCATAATGTAATCTCATTATCTTTGGCATACATTAAAGTGCAATAAATACAGTTTGGGAATTGAATTATACGTAAAAAATACAATCAAAAAGTTATTTTTTATCAAAACATCCTTGGATTCCAATTTTCAACGTGTGTTTATTGCACTTTAATGTGTGCCCTTAACAAGACCCACTATCTTTTTTTCTTTTCCAGCTAACATTAATTTTGTGCAACCAAACAGCTAAAGGAACAACAGCAATAACATTCCAATTTATTGTTGGGAAGATAATTAAATGGGCTAGTTTATGTTTATCATTTGTTAAGGAAAACTGATTGGGCTTGGTGATGACACCTAGAAAAAATATCATCAATGATTTGAATGTCTTCTCTCAATTATTTGGGGTAACTAAATAAATTATGGTCTTCTCTTCCATTTCACTTGTTCAGTGCCACATCTTTTATTATTGAAAGAATACTTACATCTCTGTCTTCAGTTATTGGAAAATTATTCACTTTTACTGTTCTTTTAAGTACTCCCCTCGTTTTTGGAATCTCTAACTTGAATATTTTATAAATACTGTTAATATTAAAAACTTACAAAAATGACATGGCAAAACTCTTACTTTTATTACTAAAAGAAAAATATTAAGTTCAAGAATTTGTATGGAACATAAAGTTCTAGTGCTTTCTTAAAATTAATTTGGTAAAAAGGAAAAATAGTCATATATCGGAGTTTAGAGTTTAGATTCGCCATAAGTGATAAGGTCGGAAGGTTCTGAGTTTTTAAATCAACAAAATTAGACAGGAGAAACATTTCAAGAATTTTTAATAATTTCCTTTTAACCCACAATAATTAAGATTTTCAAACTTTAACCCAATATATGTATGGCTATCGATTGTGCCAGAATAAATAAGGGTTAAGGTCTTGATGCTGAGCCTGCAAAAGTACTATCCAGTTTAAATTTTTTGAACCCATTAAAAAATGGGCTTGACTAAGATCTAACAATGCCCAGCTTGACATACAACTATATTGCATATATGTACGTTATATCTAGCTAGATGTATGATTTTATAACAAAAATAATGAATGTATGTTATAAAATGCATGAAAAATTTACCCTCGCCTCCAACCATTTTTTTCAGCTATGATGGATATTACCCCTATTCAACTGCTCCAAATGTTTTTTAAGCCTGATTGATCGCACCAATTGATAGCCCTACCATCTCTCTCTCTCTCTCTCTCTCTCTCTCTCTCTCAAATGTATCTATTCTCCCATCTCCTCTCAAATGAATCTCTCTATTTGCCACTAAAAGCATCTCGACACATTTTTACTAAAATGATAATATAAAAATTTTTTTTTTAAAAATGTGTCTAATGAATAATTGGAGGATTTTTGAGATTTGGGAGTCGCCGCTTAGTTTAAGACTTTAGATTTAGGAATCATAGATAACTTCAAAAATGGATCGGATTAGTCCATAAGTAAGAGACTAGGGTAATGGGTCAAATTACTGGTTTCAAAATGTGTTAGGGATCAAACCCGCACTACGTGAAAATCTCAAATTTGCATAAAAAAATTTGTTGGACCTGGCCCGTCGAATTTTAAAACCCAAAATCCGCGGCCCGTGGACCACGTTTTAAAACCCAAATTATAATCTTACTCTCTCACTGTTTCTCTACCTCTCTCACTCTCTCATGGTTTCTCACGGTCTCTCTCTCTCATAGTCATCGATCGATCGAACGATCGCCTCTCACGGTCTCTCTCTTTCACAGTCTCTCTCTCACAGTCATCGATCGATCGATTGCCTCTCACGGCCTCTAGCTTTCTCACGGTCTCTCTCTCTCACAGTCAATCGATCGATCGATTGACCTCTCTATCTCTCTCTCACAGTCTCTTTCTCCATCGATTCTTTAAGTTTTTTTCTTAAACTGTTGAGGATTGATGTTCTAGTTCGATCTGAAGAGCTACCTGGACCGCATCCCGGGAGATTGCGATTCGCAGCGTTGGCTCAATCTAGGGATTCGAGAGGAACTTTGATGAGTTTCGCTTTTTTGAGTGAAAGTGCGACATTGGAGTCCATTCGAGATTGAAAATCTTTAATGGATTTAGCGTTGTGCATCGTTTTGCTTTCTTCATGAGAGGATTGAAGCTTTTGATGAAGTTTTTCTACTTCTTTGAGCTCATCTTTGATTCCTTCGACATCTGCGAAGAACTTATCCAAATTGGCTCCCATCGCGCCATCTCTATATCTCCATCTTCGTCTCTGGATCGAGAGAAAGATCGTGACATGAGATCATTCATCTTTGGCTCCTGGATTGATCAGAGATGGAAGTATCGATGAGGGAAACTGGTTTTTGAGAGAGAATTTGGAAGAATTGTGAGGTTGGGACTTTGGGGGAGAATTGGATTATAGATAGAGGAAAAAACACGTTTTGAAAGTTTGAAATCGTGGCATTCGAGTCTGAGTTTCCTTCCTTGTTGGCTGCCTGACTAGTATGTCTCCCTCGATAGATCTCATCTCGATAGATCGGATTGTGCGCAATTGGTGGATCAGGGAAGACTACATTGGCTGCTAAGCTTTGTCGAGACGAACAAGTGAAAGGTATATCTATCTATTCAAAACTCACATTGAACATTTGTTTTAACTTATGGTTATATGATTTTTCTTAGTAGATTAAAAAATTTAACATTGAATTTTAGACACAATTGAATCGTGGTGAAAAGAAGAAGAAGATCACTTTATTCACCTTTGATAAAGAACTTTGAATCCACAAGAAAAACAGAGAGAATTATTCTAAGAATGCTAACATTCTATTGATAGTCTAGATGTTGCAAAATGTATCTCTCACTATGGTTTGAAATATCAGAATGTATCTATCGATATGTATCGGTATCAGCTGAGCTGATATGAAACATTGAATGTTTTAGGTATGTATCAATTGACACCATATTGAAACTTTCATTAACCGAAAAATTCAATCAATACGATATTTTAAACATTGTCGCTCACCATCATTTAAATAGACTTTCAAACTTGTAATTTGGTGCAACTTCTACTAATCTAAAATAGTAAAGCTTTCTAAAAACAAATTCAATTTTGTCTGAACTTCCTCTACTAACACTAGAATACTGACTAATGACCTTCTAAAACAAATCCAGGCTCCAATTTAGACTTTTAAATGATGAACCTCCCTGTAATGCTGATACTTTGTATTCTTTTGGGTGACTTCTATCTCAATTTTGTAACTTTTTCTGCTACGGGCAATTTCAACATCGTATTGTCTATATCAAATTCATTTAATGTTTCAATGAGCGATTTTCAGCATTTTCTGAGACGAGTTAAGGTAACTTGCCTCTCTTTTTCTCTCTTGTCCTTTTTTGTGTCTCCCATTTGATACAAGTTGTCCCAATGGACTTTGTGATGTGGGATTCTGCAGTCCCTGATCTCTTATATATTTCCTTTACAAGTGGATTAATCATAGGAAACCAGCATTTGTTCTTGAAAAAAATTCAATTTAGTCATAAAAGTAGTTCAGTTATTATGGTTAAGCTTCACTTAAATCTTTCACACTTTTTTCAACTGATAGTTATGTTGATTTGAGCCAAACACAGACGGGTATTGGGTTTGGAATTGGATTAAAACATAACATTGAAAGAGAGAGAAAGAAAGCAAGTGTGTAAGCAAGGGGTGTCTTGGATTAAGTAAAAAAGAGTATGATAAGTTTGAAAAGATGGGTGATGGATTGTGAGGTGAGGTCAAAGTCCAATAATCTAAGGGAAAAAAGGGAAGTGCAGAGTCTTCACTAACGTGTTCTTTCTATGCTTCTCAGGTCATTCTTTACTATGAATTTTATAGATAGAGAGTTATGGATGATCATCCAACTGCTTATGTACTTGTTGTATACAAAGGTGATGTATGCTTATAGTTACAATTTTTACTTGTTTTATGCTTATAGTTACAAATTGAAAATTCTATTTTTACCTCTAGAGGTGATGTATGAAAAGGTGATGTTGTGTTCGTAGAGAGAGTTTATGAGAAGTACACCTACATTTCCTAGCATCTATTATTTCAATAGTTTGTGAAGCTTTCTGAATTTGCATTTCTGGTCTCAAATTTGCTTACTTGGTTAATCAAACACGCATTTTGAAAACCATGACTTTAGCTTTGTTTCTCTTTTATGTTACATTCAAGTCAATAACGAGGCGAGTTTACTTCAGTTAAGACCCAGATAATTGAAATAATTTTCATACACTACCAGTTGAGTGTCTCCTTAGTGTAGAATCTTCATGATTTCCTTTGAGAGGTTTTTTTTTCTTTGTAGAGCGGTAAAAGTGTCCTTGTTAAGTCTATTGGTGTTGTTGATGCAAGCTTGGATACAGTCTTTGAAGTGATTTTGAGCCTTGACCAGCGTAAGAGATACGAGTAAGTTGATCAGCCTATGTTTACACTACTTGCATATGCTATCTAAATGAAGTGCCAACTAGCTAATTTGGTAAGATGTGTGGAGTGTTCCCACGTCTTAGGTTCAAACCCCCCTTAAATCCAACTTCACTTTCTAACTTCTGACTTTTTACCTGTCAGACAAAAAAAGTTACCTAAATATCTCTAAGAATGATCTTTGCAGGTGGGATATGTTGACATGCGACCTAGAACTAGTAGATCTTTGGATGGGCACTATGATGTTGTCTATGGGGCATATGACCCAAAATACCTAACTAGGTATGTTGTTGCAGATGACTACTTATTTACTTAATACTGCATGGTTGGTTGGTTATAATTTGATAGGTTGTACTCCTCGAGCTTTTATCTATGTTGATTCTAATCAAAATAAGTTATTCTGCATTTTACAGATAAAAAAATGTTTTTCTGCCTTTATTTGATATATAGATATTGTTTTTTCTTACGAAGGAAACAATATTCATATAAAAACACATTTGTTAATCTCTCATAAAAGTTAAGGGATCAATAAAGATCCACAAATCTAGGTTGTCATGCAACAATAGTTTACTGGGTTGTATGTGTTCCTTTTTCTTTTCTATTTATTTATTTTTGGTGAATATTGCCATTTCTTCCTTTGTTTGCTCTCTTTCATTTTCACTCTGGAAACATCAGATGGGAATTGTATCATATTCGTTTGCACTTCTGCATTCATCTCTATATTTATGACATCTACATTCATCTATGGATTTGTGATTCTGTTAGTTTATTTGTGACCCAAGATGGATATAAGTGTTTGTTCTAGTGCAGTGTTGTAAATATTTTGATGGTCTACTACCCCAAGAGAGCTATAGATAACGCTAGAGTTTCCTGCCCGTGTTTTACAGCCGCTCATTCCTTCTGTAAGCTCTTTAGAGAGTTCAATGGTGTTTTTTTTCGAAGGTCTTGTGGGGAGATGAGATCGGGTTTGTTCAATTTCCATATTATTGCTTTGTCGGTTTGTATTTGTCTTTTTAATGTTTCTTTCTTTTCATGTTTTCTTGATTGGTCTCCTCGTCCACCTTTTTAATAAAAAAATTCATTTACTTGTAAAATATATGTATTTGTGGGTGGTTTTTTTTTTTTTAACTTTTTTGACAAGTGGTTGAGTTATGCTAATATATGCTGAATTGGTGGGAACCTTGAGCTCCTCCAAATACTGCCTAGCAGTCTACCATATAATACACTTTAACATCCTTTTCCTTTTTTCTTTTTCTATTTTCCTTCTTTTGTTCCTTCTCTATATTTAGAAGAATGGGGTTGGCGTTATGTGAAATTATTTAACAAGTGGGGAAAGATACGTAAGCATGGTTCAAACTTCAAGGTTTTGTGCTGTTTAGAATGTTTCGGTGGTATATCCCAGTTTTGTCTAAGACCTTATGGGACATGGGCTCCGAATGTTGTGATGGGGGATGTTTTGGTTTTTCTCCTGATCAAAACATTGCTTCATAACAAAAATTTAAATCTTGCTTGTAAGTGGTTTCAATACTTTCAAATCTTTTTGAGTGGGATACATCAATGTTCCAACTCCCAAGTCATTGACTATTATAACTTTGAATTGTACTAAATTGGCCTACATATTTTATTATTGTTTCCAAGTTATTTTGTATTGTATATTTACCTCTAAAGTTTATATGTCCTAACAATGAAAGTATTCATGATGGTTCTGGATTGTAATTTTAGCAGTACACAAATTCATATGAGAATAGGATGCAGTAATCTGTAAAACCTTAATTTTCCTTTGTTAAGTTTCGTGAGAATTATTTGGTATCATTTGCATTACCTCTATTTCTTGGATGTTGTATTGTTTCCAGGTGGCAGTCCAAAAGTAGGCATGCAAGTTCCCCGTGTACATGGAAAGCAAGGTTTAAAATCTCTTTTTGAGGTAATGTTTAACTGAGATTGACATTACATGATAGGAATACTCCATATTCAAGTAAGCTGCATGTAATATATAGCAAGAAATATTGCTCACTGTTGAGTATAATATAATTCAACAAATTATATATTTTGAGTTTCTGATTTTATGTTTTTATCTTAACAATAGTTTCAGACAGAGAATTTATTATATATTTTGTTGTCTTTATAGTTTATAGGACCAACTAATGAGCTGCCCTGTGATTTATGATTATGCGTACCCCATCATATAACCGTGATCACTTGGATAAGTAGTTCTTTTCAGGGTAGTGGTTGGAAAGTTGTCGCAAGCTTTGAGGGAAATTTTCCTAACAAGATCAAACAGCTCCCCTTGGATAGACATTTTGACATCAACAATGTCAAAGGGGTTTCTTTCTCTGCCTCTTTATTCTATTTGTTTTCTATATATATATATATTATTTTTTTTTACTCCAAAAGACATACACACATCATCATTCACCCCTCATCCCAATTATTGGGGTTAGCAATCCTATATATCTGCATTACATGGCATTTAATTACTTATAATCTTTTAATTACAATGCCATGAATTCGATTTCGAGCTCGAAAACAAGAAAACCAACCACCTGATTTCATGGAGGATTAATAATCTAGCACGAGGACTCTATTGTCTCTGTTTTTGTCTCTTTCTGATCACTCCTGATTTTCATCTTTTCTGTTCCATTTATTTTTATACTATATATATACATCATTGGAGAATTTGGAGTTCTAATTGAAGCCAAGTGGTCGGTTTCTTTGTTAATGCCCTCGGATTTGAATGTCATCACTTGATGACCCATATTCTTGATTCAATAGAACATATGACGGAAAAAAAAAAGGACTGCAAATATCTTGTGGATACAGATTTTTATCCTTGCTATTACACTTCTCTTTACTTCGGAAAGACATTTATGCACTAAAAATCATTTTTTTACATTGGATGCTTTGGTGTTTTGTGACAGGTGTGGCATGGCATTCGATGTAAGAAGGTCTGAACGATGGGTGGGCATCAAACAATAATTGGTGTTTTGGCATGGAGTTCACTCATTGTCTTCTGAAAATAGAGACCCCAGCATACTTCAACATGATATTGTGTCTCAAATGACTATGCTAGCAGCTTGTGGGTCATAAATCTGAGGTAAAGCCTTCTGCAATTTGTTTATATGTACAATCTTGATTGTGTATAGCTTGGGCTATTGATTGTTACTATAGCCATGATTTACTCCTTTTAAGAACTCTTAAGTTAAAACAGTACTAGCACACAACATACACACACTTTTCACACTTGATAGGTTGATTGATGGGCAGTTGAGAATTAAATTCTGGCCATTAACAAACGAGATCACATTCATTCTAGGCTTTGTAGGCGTTGGGAGGAATGGTGTAATAAAAGTTATTATTTTTCTACTAGATGACACAATTACAGTTAGTGATGGAAGATGCTCAGGTTTTTATTTAGAATTGAACCACAACAATCTGAAATGTCTCTGTTCAGAAATGCAAACAATGGAAATTAAATATAAAGTAATTTATTCAACTTGTGGGGAAAAAAAGCATTATGGGATTTTTAGGGAGTCACTATGCCTATGAAGCATCCTCATTATACTCGTGTTAAGTATAAAGCTTCTGACAATTAGTAGATTAAGGTTCCAAAGCAACTACCCTAGTATTATCATGTTTTCCCCAACTGTCTGGAAGAAAGAGATGCATCATCAGGTGGTTGGCTTCACCCATTTGGATCTGTTTTTGGCTTAGGAGATATTGCAGATCCATTTTTATCATAACTTATTATGAAGGATTAAATTCAGATTGCCATCATGGTAGCTGGATACTGACCCATATGGATGTGTTATTTGAATATTTGATCATTATAGTTTAGGACATCTCTTTTATATTCCGGGTCATACCATTGCTTATGTCTCTTTCCCTTTAATGCTTCAGAGGTTATGTTTCCATTTTCAAGTACCTCCATGAGATATGTTCCCCTTCCTCTGTTCACAAGAACATCAAGTCGGCTAATATCTTGCTAGATGCTAAACTAATTGAGATATGAGTCAATTAACTACTTACATTTATGGAGAGGTCCCTTATGCTTTCTTTGTAGATGATGCATTGTTGGTCAATGAAACTGGAGGGGGTTAAATTTAAAACAAGAATTGTGGAGTGATATCATATAAACTAATGGTTCTAAGATACTAAGCTGACATGTAGCCATTCATTCATTCGTGAAAATTTTGTATATGCCAATATTAATTAATTAATTTGGACATTTATAGATTAGGCGAAGATCCTGTTTCTCAGATTTCTTGAAATTGGGTTTGGGCTATTTGTTATTTTCAAATGACTTGTTCTTGCAGTCTCACTCAAGACTTTCCTTCAATAAGGTTAGTATAGTTCAATTTCTACATTTTGATGATTCTCACATTCCCAACATAGATCCATTGTAGTACTTTAGGCCACTTCCAACATAGAACCATGTTCTAGGACTTTTGGTAACATATTTCTTATTTTTTAACATTTGTGAATAAAATCTAGCTATGTTCTTCTATTACTTTGGGTTGATATCTCGATATATCAAATCTTTTTCGTGTAGGTACGAGAGCGCGCTATTAGGATTTCTTTCAGAACAGTAGCAATGTGGGGGAAATCCAAACCTTGAGGAAAATAAGATGACCGATAGAGCGGAGAGAGCCAGAAGAGATCAAGGGCATCACGACCATTTGCTTCTAACTGTGTTTTATTTCTAAACAATTATGTGACGTAATTTCATTTGTAACTGTCCAATTGCTTCAATTAGAGCTTGTTTAGTAATGAAATTTCAATATATAATATGAATTTTGAGTTGTTTAGTTTAATTTGGAACTTGTTTTATGATTTTTGTTTTGTTTGTTATTTTTCTGATTTTTTTTTATTACTATTTCATTTATTGTGATTGGTGAATTAGAGGACCGCCTATTGTTTGTTAAACCTCCATATTCGACGGTCTTTTTTTTAAGCTCATTCTACAAGAAAAAATTTGATAGTCTAGGGCCGTCAAAAAAAAAATTCTACAAGAGAATATTTGACAAGCATATTTGAAGGGAGGGTCCGTCAAATTTCTCAAAATTTGACAGGCTAAGACCGTCAAATATGAGCTTTTTTCACATAGTGCCGCCTGATCAAGGTCATCGGTTTCTATTACGATCCAAGAAAATTTTAAGGTCAAAAGAAGAAGACTAGGGTCAAGCCATAGTTTAATCATCATCATTATTTTATATCAAGACGGCTTAAATTTTTTGGAACTAAAATTACACAATTCCTCGAATTTCGCATACAATGAGAGAATGAATAATTTGAAAAAAGCCTAAGGTCATATCTGATGCCCCTTAGGTCACGTGACAAATTTTATGCAAAATAAAAAATCCAATACATCATCACGTGTAAATTAATTTTTGAATTGGTAAAAATTATTATGTGCATGAAAATTTTCAAATTGATAAAAAAAATTCATATGTATGAATATACTTTCAAATTGATTGCAAACTCACATGCATCAATAAATTCTAAATCAGTAGAATTCTACATATATAAATAAACTATCAAATTTAGTTAAGGATTTACATGCATTGACAATTTTCAAATTGGTAAAATATTCATGTAGTCATAATTTCCAAATTGGTACAAGTCCTCATGTGCATAAATAATTTTTTAATTGGTAAAAATGCCACATGTATACACAATTAACTACCAAATTGATTAACATCACCACATGCATAATTAATTTTCAAATGAGTAAACCAAAGTCACAAGCACTAAAACCAGCAAACTCACTCATGTACTTTTGCCAAAAAAAAAAAAACAAAAACAATGATTTAAAAATATAAAATAAAAAAAGTAAAAAAAAACTCCACATGCATTACAATTAACGAACTGACTCGGTGGTAAAATTTTCAAAATTCCCATGTATGAAATCATAAAAAAATCTTATTGAACCATATATGACCCATAAGGTGATGATTTGACTCACTCACTTTATGAAATAAAAAAAGAAAGGATTCATCTTTTGTCGCTCGTAAAATTCAAGAAGTCGTTATTTAAATAAATTAATTAAATAAAAATCTATCGGACCAATCCACTTAGCATCGAAACACAGAGTTGACTAATTATTTGACAAAGAGATTCAACCTTACTAAATGCTCAAAATTAGTAAGTTGATTCGTACAAATTCCCAAATTAGCATTCATAACGAATACTCGCACATGAAATAACAATTAAATGAGAGTTAAAAAAAAAAAAAACAATAAAATAAACTTACCTCTCGCAAGAGTTTAGTTACATGGGATCCCTTTAGAGTGTTCAAGTGTTCACCAAGCCATGAGATACTTATGAAGAGGGCACAAAGTTGAAAGTCTGAGATGTTACAAGAGACAAGGTAGAGCTAAGAGAAGGAGGTTCGTTGGCTGGATGTTTTGGGCTGCTATTTGGAAGGAAAAAGGAAGTATTAGGGGCTGTGTTGGGGTGTCAAAGAAAGAAGGGAGTGGGACTATTGGCGATGCTATGTTGGGGTGTTAAACAGGAAGAAAAAGGGATTGTTGGAGGACTGTTTTGAGGCGTTAAAAAGGGGAAAACGGACTGTTGGGGCTGCTGTTTTGGGGGTTGTTGTGTGCATTAATGGCTAAGGGAGGTGTGGCTATAATGGAGGATGCTATGTGCATTAATGGTTGAGGAAGGTGTGATTGTAATGGAGGTTGTTGTGTGCATTAATGGTTGGGGAAGTGTGTCTGTAATGGAGATTGTGAGAGAGAAGAAGAATGATGTTAATGCTAAAAAAAAATAGAAAAGAAAAGGTGAGATGATGGAGAGAATATCAAAGGAGATCAATGAAAGAGGAAGTTGAACCTTCTTCTCTTTGTTTTCTTTTTTTTTTTCTTTTTTTCTCCTTGCTGGTTTTACAGATATGAAGGAATTGATAAGTCTTCTTTTTCTTTTCTTCTTGCCTAATCGTGTGTAAGAAAGGAAATGAAGGAGATATTAGACCCATGTAACGCGTGGCCTCATTGACCTTGGTCAAATTGACCTCTACAATTTTATTACCAAATTGCACAAGGATTTTATAAAATAATAGAATATCAATATTATTGGAAGCCTAATATAATTATAACTCTATATTCTTTAAAGATTAGTAAGAGACCTTGATGGATAGAAAACCTACTAAATAAATGATTCTAGGCCCTCAACATTCATCTATAAAAGGGGATCAACTAATCCATATTGAGTACGTTAAACACATAAAGATAAGTGGAGAAATAACAAAATAAGATAAGTGATATCCATCAATCACTTACCCAACCGATCCACATAGAGAGAAGGGGGGAGGTGAGTCTAACAATAAAATGGATCAAATTCAATTGGCGTTTCGAAGGTTACGAGGAACGTGGATTGAAGTACACACTTCCAAACACATTGAATCAAAGATTAAATTGCAATGACACAAGGTAAGTAACCATACCCTATTTTAATTTAACATGAATGTGTATGTTTAAGATATGTGTTGATTAGTTTTTATTGGGATAATGAAAGTCATGTTAAATGATTGAATGTTTAGATTTTTACAACATGTGGTATCAGAACATGATTTTTAAATCTCCATATCTTGGCTCGTAGTCGTGAATAAAAGATTTCCATAAAATTCTTGTGCCAATTTCTTGATCTCATTGTATGACTAAGATTGTTGAATTTTCATATATGTGTGTGATTATTATTTTTTCTATTTTGGATTTCTGATTTTATAAAGATTCAATTGAAACATGAAATTTCTGTTTTCCCGTATATTCAAATTGTTTTTGGAATTTCAATTTTTTATATAAACAATCGGTATTAAGGTATTTCCGCTCTTGAATAAAAGATCGATATTAATGTATTTATCTTTTGAATAAAATATCAATATTAAGGTATTTCTATTTTATATATATGATCAGTAATTTTTGGGATTCTAATTTTTATATATTGCAATTCATATAATATTCAATTGGTAATTAGATTTTCTAAATATACATATATATATATTCAAATCAAATTTATGATTTATACATATATATAAAATTTCAGTTTTTTTATTTATAAATATACATTCAAATTTCAGAATTTCCGATTTACCAAAGTAGATTAAACTTCAGTTTTTTTTTTTTTTTTTCAATTTTTACATGTATGATTAAATTTTTCGATTTCCGATTTATACACATGTATATCTAATTTCAAAATTTTAGTTTGCACGTGTATACCCAATTTCAGAATTTTTGTTTTGCACGTATATATTCAATTTCAGAATTTCAGTTTGTCCATGTGTATATATTAAATTCCAGATTTCTGATGTATACATGTATATGTTCAAATTCAGATTTCGGTTTGTATTCAAATTCAGATTTCAATTTGTATTCAAATTTTAGAATTTGTATTCAAATTTAAGGTATTTCTATTTTAGATTACAGTTGCAGACTCAATTAGGTAAATAGGATTAGTTCAAAGGAGAATTTCATTTAACTAATTGAATTCTGAATAAGGTAATATAATCTAAATAATTTAACAGAACTTGGATTTGATACCCAAAGATAACAAAACTGACTAAATAAATTATATAGATTATATTAGTCATATAGGATAAATAAAATTGGTCTTTACCCTTAGATAAGTGAACAATGAATATATCTAATTTAATCCAAAGGATAAATTTATGTGATATTAATAAGTTCATCATTATTTAATACAACTCAAAGCACTAACTAGAGTATTGTCCTAATAAAATTTCAGTTTTCGATTCATTCCATTCTTATGCGTCTACCATCTCAATTCTTGTCGGATTGAATTTTTTGGAATGGTATGAGCAAATCCAATTCACTCTAGGAATTCAGGATTTTGACCTAACACTCATTTCTACAAAACCTGTAGAATTAACTGAGAACAGTACGATAAAATAAGAAAACTTGATTCTCTCTTAGAAAAGATTAAATTGACTTAGTCTGATGTTCATGAGGATGACTATCGCTAACAATATCAAGACCTCCCTTCTTCAGACTGATAGTGCGTAGGAATACCTGAAGAACATGGAAGAAAAGTTTGAATCTACTAATAAGTCACTTGCGGGCACACTAATGACTTAGTTAACAACTATGAAGTACGATTCGGCACGAGCAAAACAAGACCACATCCTTAACATGATGGACAAGATTGTAAAGTTAAAAGCATTAGAAATGAGTGTAGATGACTCCTTCCTGGTTCAGTTCATCATCAACTCTCTCCCAACTCAGTTTGGACCTTTCAATATCCATTACAACACTAATAGAAATAAGTGGAGTGTAAACGAACTGATTAACATGTGCATTTAAGAAGAGTCGAGATTGAGACATAAAAGGAAATAGTATGCTTTTATGATGACTCAAGGAACGAGAAAGAAATGAGAAATATCAAGGAAATAGAAGAATAATTCATCAAGAAAAGGTAAAGAGCCTTGGAATGCAAATCAAGCTGAAGGGAAGAATAGTAATAGTGTTAATTGATATTTCTATGACAAGATAGGACACATAATGAAGGACAACATTAAACGTAGAAGTTGATTCGAAAAGAAAGATCTATTTCTTTCTTTTGTATGTTATGAATCAAATTTAGCTGAAGTACCTTCTAATACATGGTAAATTGATTTTAGAGCCACAACTTACATTACAAATTCGATGTAGGGATTTCTTTCAAGCAAGAAATCAATGCAAAATGAAAGATCTATCTTCCTCGGGACCTGTTTCGAAGCGCAAGTACTAACTATAGGACCCATCACTTGGTATTGGAGACTACCTATCAGATGGATCTGGAGAGCACTTTTTATGTTTCTACCATATTAGGAATTTAATTTCTTTATCTAGATTAGATAGTTTAGGTTATTCAATTCCTTTTGAATCTAGAAAATTAAAGTTATTTTTTCGTTCAATTTTAGTTGGATCTAGGATTTTAATTGATGATTTATATAAAATAAATTTAAATTATGATTGTGCCCGGTCTCTAATTTTCGTGTATTCGAATAATAGTTTGAAATGTGACTTGATTAATAAAAATTTCTCAATCTTATGGTACAAACGTCTGAGACACATCTCTAGAGCTAAGATATAGAGATTAATAAAGGACAAAGTTTTAGATAATTTGAATTTCATAGATTTATCAGTATGCGTGAATTGCATTAAAGGAAAGCAAACTAGACATATTAAGAAAAGAACCACAAGAGGTAAAGAACTTCTTGAGATCATACACACTGATATTTATGAACTCTTTTCCACTGCATGTTTGAGTGGAGAAAAATATTTTATTATCTTCATAGATAATTTCTCTAGGTATGGCCATGTCTATCTAATTCATAAAAAATCTTAGTCTATAGATATCCTTCAGATATTTATAATTAAGTAAAAAGGCAGTTAGACAAAGATTAAAATAATTAAGTCAAACAGAAGAGGTGAATATTATAGTAGATTTGATAAACCAGGTCAGAATCCTGGTCCTTTTACTAAACTCTTATAAATGTTAGGTATTTGTGCATAGCACACAATGCCTAGAGCGCCTCAACAAAATAGTGTAACTGAAAGGTGTAATCGTACACTTATGGACATGATTAGGAGTGTGTTGAGTCATTCAACAGTTTTAGAATTATTATGGGGGAAAGCATTACAGATCGCAATGTATATCTTAAACAGAGTTCTCAGTAAAATAGTTCATAAAACTCCATTCAAGTTATGAACATATTAAGAAAAAAACCACAAGAAGTAAAGAACTTCTTGAGATCATACATACTAATATTTATGAAATCTTTCTATTGCATGTTTGAGCGGAGAAAGATATTTCATCATCTCCATAGACAATTTCTTTAGGTATGGCTATGTCTATCTAATTCATGAAAAATCTCAATCTATGGATATCCTTCAAGTATTTATAATTGAGGTAGAAAGGTAGTTAGACAAAAAGATTAAAATAATTAGGTCAGATAGAGGAAGTCAATATTATGATAGATTTGATGAATCAAGATAGAATCTTGATCTTTTTGCTAAACTCTTAGAAATGTTAGGTATTTATGCACAGCACACAATACTTAGAACGCCTCAACAAAATGGTGTAGTTGAAAGACGTAATCGTAAACTTATAGGCATGGTTAGGAGTATGTTGAGTTACTCAATAGTTCTAGAATTCTTATGAGGAAAATCATTAAAGATCGCAATGTACATCTTAAACAGAGTTCTCAGTAAAATATTTCATAAAACTCCATTCGAGTTATGAACTGGTAGGAAACCTAGTTTAACATACTTACATATTTTGGGTTATCAAGCGGAAGAAATGATTTATAACCTATAAGAAAAGAAATCAGATCTCAAGATTATATCTGGATATTTCATTGGTTATCTAGAAAAGTCTAAAGGATACAAGTTCTATTATTCTAATCATAGTAAGAGAATAGTTGAAATCGAAAATGATGAGAATAGTAGGAGTATTAAACTACGTAAAATAACTTTCGAAGAAATAAGATTGGATATCCTACCACCTTTAAATCTTCATGAAACTGTTAGTTCTCAAGATGTTAAACAACTTGAGACAAATCGACAACAGTTAGAGCAAGTTAGTTCACCACTCCATCAAAACTCAACCATTGTAATTAAAGATTTACCACATGTAGTTCTGAGAAGATCTCTCAAAGAGAGAAGACCTGCCATTTAGATAATTATGTGGTGTATCTATAAGAATCTGATTTTGATATTGGGATAAATAAATATCTGGTTATATTTTCACAAACAATTGAAAGTAATGATTCTATCAAGTGGATGGATGACATGAAAGAAGAGTTAAAATCTATGGACCAGAATAGTATTTGGAATCTCATCGAATTATTTCTTAAATGTAAGAGAATTAGTTGTAAATGGATCTGTAAGATTAAACGCGACACAAAAGGTAATATCAAATGATTTAAAGTTAGACTTGTGGTCAAAGATTTTATTCAGAAGAAAGACATTGATTACACTAAGACTTTCTCTCCAATTTCAAAAAAAGACTTACTTAGAATAATTATGGCATTAATGGCTCATTATAATTTGGAGTTACACTAGATGGATGTGAGAATAGCTTTCTTAAATGGGAGTTTGAATGAAGAAATTTACATAGAATAACCTGAAGGATTCATAGAAAAGGGAAAAAGAAAAGTCTAACTTGTAGACTTAAGAAATCCATTTACAGACTTAAACAAGCTTCAAGGCAATGGTACATAAAATTTAACGATACCATTACTAACTTCAGATTTAAGGAAAACACTGTTGACCAGTGTATATATCTGAAGATAAATGGGAGCAAGTTTATTATATTAGTTATGTGTGTGGACAATATTTTGTTAGTTAGTAGTGATCTTGATTTGTTGCACAAAACCAATAATTATCTCACTAAGAATTTTAAAATGGTTGATATGAGTGAGACAGCATATGTTATTGGTATATAAATTCTTAGAAATTGATCTCAATGATTATTAGGGTTATCTTAGAAATGTTATATCAACAAAGTCTTATAGAGATATAATATGCAATCTTATTTTAATGATGACGAGCCTATAGGGAAAAGAGACAAGTTCAATTTGATGCAATAATGACAGAATGATTTAGAAAATGAGCAAATGAAGGATATTCCATATGCTTCAGCTATTAAGAGTTTGATGTATGCCCAAACTTATACTAGACCGAATATCAATTTTGTAGTTGGAATGTTGGAAAGATATCAAAGTAATCTGGGAATAAATCATTAGAAAACTGCAAGAAAGTTATAAGATATCTACAAGTAAAAAATGACTATATGCTCACTTACAAAAAATCAGATCATCTTGAGATCATTGGATACTCAGATTCAGGTTTTACCGGATGTTCTGCTAAAAAAATCTACATTAGGTTTCCTATTTCTACTAGTAGGAGATATCTCATAGAGAAACGTGAAGTAAAGCATTACTGTTTCATCCACTATAAAAGTTGAATTCGCAGCATGCTTTAAGACCACGAGTCATGTTCTTTGGTTGCAAAATTTTATCTCAAGACTTGGGGTTGTTGACTCTATAACCAGGTCGCTGAAAATATATTGTGATAATATCACAACTATATTTTTTTTTCTAAAAATGAAAAGTACACAAACAGTACGAAACACATGGAAATCAAGTACTTGATAATCAGAGAAAGAGCTCAGAAATAGTTA
The DNA here is from genome assembly GCF_017979445.1 of Akebia trifoliata. Classification (NCBI taxonomy): domain Eukaryota; kingdom Viridiplantae; phylum Streptophyta; class Magnoliopsida; order Ranunculales; family Lardizabalaceae; genus Akebia; species Akebia trifoliata. The sequence continues at coordinate 13,357 of NW_028237678.1, read as the reverse complement.
GTGTCAATAGAAAATATTAATATCACTTAAATAATAGTTGATCCATTGACAAAGGGTTATCACCAAAAGTTTACAGAGAATATGTTATTAGGATGGGTCTTTTAAGAAAATCTTTTATGTATATGGAATAGATTATTTTGAATTGGTATGTAATTGCCATTAATATTAGTACTAAATAAAAATTCATTTTTATTTATTTCTTGTTTCTAATTATATTATGTATATTTCATTTGGATTTAAGTGATACAAGAAATGTCTTGACAAAGTAAGTAAAAGGGGCACAATTAAAATCTTATATCAGATAAGGTATTGATTGCATAGTACATAAAAGGAAGTATGACATAGATGACATATAACCACCATGAATCACATTAATATTTTATCAAAATATTGCATTAAGAAATCTAATTACATATTGGGAATATTGATGATTTTAAAATTCGTGATCCGGTATAAAATATTTTCAATTATAGAATCCTAAAGTTAAGTCATAAATTTAAAATTATTTTTGAAACTCACTATTAGCACAATCGGTCTAATGGGCCAAGTGAGAGAATGTTAAACCCATATAATATGTGACCTTATTAACCTTAGTCAAATTGACCTCCATGATTTTGTTTCCAAATTGCACAAGGATTCTATAAAATAATATAATACCAATATTTTTTGAAACCCAATATAATTAAAACTCTATATTCTTTAAAGATTAGTAAAAGACCTTGATGGATAGAAAACCTATTAAAAGAATTATTATAGGCCTTCAATCTTCATATATAAGAGAGGATCGGTTAACCCATATTGAGTATGTTGAATATATAAAGATAAGTGGAAAAACAAAAAAATAAAAGAAGTGATATCCATCAAGCACACTAACCTAGTTGATCCACATAAAGAAAAAAGGGGAAGGTAAGTCAAGTAATAAAATGGATCAAATTCGATTAGGGTTTTAAAGGTTACGAAGAACGTGGATTGAAGTACACACCTCCAAACACATTAAATCAAAGATTAAATTATGATGGCACAAGGTAAGTAATCATACCCTGTTCTGATTTAACATGAATATGTATGCTTGAGATATGTGTTGATTGATTTCTATTAAGACAATGAAAGTCATGTTGAATCATTGAATGTTTAGATTTTTACAACAGAAGAAGGCTTCTTGTTACCATCTGTATAGAAGAAAAGAGAAGAAGTCCTTCTATTATCGTCTATAAAGAGAAAAAAAAAAATAGACATTGAGGTTCTCTTGTTGTTGTCTATCCTCCTTGTTGCCAAGTTTGTTTTTTTTCTTTTTGGTAGCCTTCTTTAAGAGATAATGGAGAGACAGTGTTTGAGAAGTCCCTTGAGGACCTGAGAAAAAGTGCCCTTTATAGTTTTTATTTTTACTTTCTCTTTTTCTTTTTTTGCCTTTTTTGTTAAGATTATGTGTAGGTTTCCTTTTTACCATATTTTTCTTTTCTTTGTTGCTTGTTTTGACCAAACAAAAAAAAGGATAAAAATCCTTTTCTTTTACTTTTCTTTATGTGGGGGAGTGATCCCATGCTTTTGTGCTTTCATTTTAATTTTGGTTTTGGCTTCTTTGACTGGTTGAAAACTTTGTTTTTCATTTCTTTGATTGGTTAGGATTTAATTGATTTGATCAATTTAAAGGTTTTTAAAATTGCTCCAAGGTTAAGTTGATAGATTGGATTAGTTAATTGATTTTGATTATAACTTAATTCATTGATTGATTAAGGATTGAACATTATTATTTGATTGGTTCGATTGGGCACAAGTTGGCTTCAGATAAAATTATGATCACCTCATGTGTCATCGATTATGTTGACTAATGTCGAGATTAATTGGTTGAATTCAAGATTGATTAGGTGATTTTAGTAATTAATTTAGAGGATGATTTGATTAATTTGATTGATTTGATTTGTGATCGACTCATGAAATTTATTGATCTCAATTTATTTGACTCATGTAATTTTTTTTGACTTGTCGAATGTTTTAATCATTAAGTTTCAAGTCAATTTTTTTATTGTCATTTTTTATTTCAGACTAAAGTTTCAATTTTTTTAAATCACAACTTAAATTTCATCATTTTATGCGATCAAGGGTTGTTGTTCCACATAATGGCTTTCGTCATTTTGTAGTCGATAGGTGTCATTTCACGTGGTGAAAATTTTCATTTTATGTAAAAAATTTATCATTTCATATGAAAATATTTGGTTTTTCTAAGTGTGGGAGTTTCTAAATTTCTCGATGTACATGAATATTCTCAAAAATTTATTTTCAGTCACATTTCCTAGGAATCAAGGTTTCTAAGTAAAAAATCGAATATCAAGGGGTATTTTGATCATTTTTGCAATTCTTCATATTCATCAATTTTAATCTCATTAGTCTCGAAATCACATTTCAAAACTAATGAAGATATTTTGAAAATTTCATAGGTGTGGGACCCGGTGTTTTTGTCATTTTGTCAATTTTTTGAAATTTGACAAGCAGCTTCTTTCAATCTCAATGTGATTATTTATAATTCTTGAAGTCACATTTTTCTAGCGTTGCGAGGTCTCTAGGTTATCAAAATGTATAGTAAACCTAAGCGTGTGTACTTGCTAAATCAAGTGTATGATATAGTGATCTTAAACATGCATAATTCTATATCGAGCGTGCCAAAGAATGAAAAGGGAAAATTATAAGGACTAGAAAGAAATAGAGGGAACTAGAAAAAGCCCTCTCAAAAGTTTTCGATTTTTTACATATTCTACACTCATTGTTAGGAATCTACAGCAATCGAGTGATTGATTGTCAAATCGAATAGATGTAAAAATGGGGTGTCTATAGCCATGACCAACTCCTTAAAATGAAGCCTTTAGATCTCTAAGAATTTTCGTCGAAAACCTTAATTTTGTTGCTTGACTTTTAATTCTTAATTGTATTCAAGGGTAATAATCTTGATTTTTTATGGATTATTGATGAACCATCACTATGTGAAAAAAGCCCATATTTGACGGTCTTAGCCCGTCAAATTTTGAGAAATTTGACGGACCCTCCCGTCAAATATCCTTGTCAAATATTCTCTTGTAGAATTTTTTTTTGACGGCCCTGGACTATCAAATTTTTTCTTGTAGAATGGGCTTTCAAAAAAAAAAAAATTCCATAGAATATGACCGTCGAATATGGAGGTTTAACAAACAATAGACGGTCCTCTAATTCACCAATCACAATAAATGAAATAATAATAATAAAAAATCAGAAAAATAACAAACAAAACAAAAATCATAAAACAAGCTCCAAATTAAACTAAACAACTCAAAATTCATATTATATATTGAAATTTCATTACTAAACAAGCTCTAATTGAAGCAATTGGGCAGTTACAAATGAAATTACGTCACATAATTGTTTAGAAATAAAACACAATTAGAAGCAAATAGTCGTGATGCCCTTGATCTCTTCTGGCTCTCTCCGCTCTATCGGTCCTCTTATTTTCCTCAAGGTTTGGATTTCCCCCACATTGCTACTGTTCTAAAAGAAATCCTAATAGCGCTCTCGTACCTACACAAAAAAGATTTGATATATCGAGATATCAACCTAAAGTAATAGAACATATTTAGATTTTATTCACAAATGTTAAAAAATAATAAATATGTTACCAAAAGTGCTAGAACATAGTTCTATGTTGGAAGTGGCCTAAAGTACTACAATGGATCTATGTTGGGAATGTGAGAATCATCAAAATGTAGAAATGGAACTATACTAACCTTATTGAAGGAAAGTCTTGAGTGAGACAGCAAGAACAAGTCATTTGAGAATGACAAACAGCTCAAACCCAATTTCAAGAAATCTAAGAAACAGGATCTTCGCCTAATCAATAAATGTCCAAATTAATTAATATTGGCATATACAAATTTTTCACGAATTCGGAAAAAACAAGTAAGAAACTACTCCATAAATAGCATAAAGAAAGATCCAAGTTCATGGATAACCGAACCAACTTCCTCATATCAAATGACAGATCAAATCATGTAGGATCAGATTCACTACAAAGATATTACCAAAAAGATTGAGAAGGACTATATTTTCAAAAGGCGTGCATCAAGTAGTTATACAATTATATTTGAATACTTTGGTTGTAGAATCTAGTACATGGTGCTAGCTTGCTACTAACCACTAGTTTGCTTGTTTAATGATTGCAGAATCTAGTAAATTTGAAAGAGGAAGATATAAGGATCTTATACGTATAATAACTGATGTTACTGCACCAAGCGAAAAAATAAACTTATTTAGAAAATCATTACTAATGTACTATATTCTATCATAGAGATTAAATAGAAGTTAACCCTAGCTCAAAAAGGCACTTGGAGCAACAAGTGCTTAAAAGAGATTATCATCAATTGCCTAGTTTACAAGTTATGACTTACGAGTGTAGTTCCTCAACACTGAAATGAGAGAGTAAATCCTGAACAACAGGTGATGAAAATTACATTAGAAAATATGATCGATTACATTAAGATATGCAATAAAATGCATTTGGAACTACTTTCTAAAATTCACAAATAACATTGGAAAAAAAAAAAGCATTTTCGAATAACAAAAAATTGTGGTGACACCTAAACATGTATCTAGGATGGCCTAAAACAATAGCTGCTGGAATTGTAATAATGTTGTCTTTAAGTTTTCCCCTATTCTGCAGAATTCCAAGGATGTGTGCAAATATGAAATGCATTTGGACGGCAAGAAAGGTTTGGAAGTTTGGCACTTAAACAGTGGAAGTTTCAAGTAAATTGTGTACATGGAATAGTGATCTATAAGGAAGAATGCAGAACAGCCGTTAAGTAAATGGTAACAACGGATTGATCAATCACTGCCTTACTGGTAAATGAAATTAATGTTTCACCAAAGATACATAGAGCAGAACTATCATAATGATTTGTGGAAGTGACAGTGTAACATTAAAAAGATTCAAGATACAAGCAAGCATGTATCACTATCGCAAGTAGTCTATTACGCTCACTATCCATACCTCCTCTGCTACTTTCTCATCTAGTGCTGTCCTAGGTGATCTATTAATTAAGAAACATGTCATATACACTGCTTCTACCAGGACACCTTGTTTTTTCAGCTATTATTTTGTTCATCCTTTCTATCATATCGTTATATTGTGGCGTCTTGCGTATTATGAAGTATCTCTTGATCCCATGCTGCTCACACAATTCCATGAACTTTGAATATATGTACTCAATACCATTATCTGACCTGAGATATTTGATCTTCCTCCTTGTATGATTTTTTACTTCAGCTTTCCACAACTTGAACTTAGCAAACGTTTCTGACTTATGTCACATAAAGTACACCCAAACCTCTCATGAGTAGCCATCAATGAAAATCTGGAAATACAATAACCTCCCCGTGATGTTATCTTTACTAGCCCCAAACATCTGTATGAACATAGTCAAGAATCCCCTTTGTCTTGTATGTGGCTATCTTGAACTACACCTTATTCTGTTTTCTAAGAAAACAATACCTGTAGAAATCAAGCTTGCATGTTTTGACACCCTTCAATAGATTTTTCTTAAGAAGTTCAATAATCCCACACTCACCCATATGGCCTAACTGCATATGCCAGAAGATCGTGTTATCTGACTCAGATTCTACGACTATAGTTCCACCTACAACTATGGTACATAGTAGTCTATAAATATTTCCTGTTAATTTTTGCCCATTCATCACAGTCATAACACCTTTACTCACTTTCATTACTCCACTTTCAGACTTGTAACTAAATCCATTACAATCTAAAGTACCCAATGAAATCAGATTCTTCCTCAAATCTGGTATATGTCTAACATCACACAACGTTCTAACAACACCATTAAACATTTTAATTTTGATATTCCCCATTCCAACAAGTTTGCATGAAACATCGTTACCCATCAGAATAAAACTAGAATTAATTAACCTATAGGTGTCAAGCCAATCTTTATTCGGTGTCACGTGATAAAAGTATACCGAATCCAATATCTAAAAATATGTGAAATAATCTGAACTAGATGAAATAAAATGCATATCCCCGTCACCGTTCTCTAAGTCTTTTTTTTCGACTACATTCGTGAACTTTGATAAACCCTCTTTAATCTCTATATCCCCCTTCTTTTTCTCTGGACATTCTCGTTTTATACACCCATTTTTCCCGTGCTTATAATACTGTATGTCCTTCCTCTTCTTGGATTTAGACAGAGCTTTATTGTTGGTTGATCCGTTTTGGGACTTGTTTCTTCCATCTTCCTAATTATTCCTCACCACAAGCTCTTCAATTTGTGAATTCTCATCACTGACTTTCTTCCTCAGATTAAAGCCTAATAGGGCATTTGTGATCTCCTCTAATTCGAGAGTTTTTTTCCCCCACATCAGAGTTGTAACCAAATTTTCGTACGTAAGAAAAGCAGGTAGGGAATTCAATAACATCAACGCCTTGTCTTTATCGTCAAACTTCACATCAACTCGCTTCAAATCACTGACGATCTAATTGAACATGTTGATATGCTGATTCAGATCTGTGACCTCTAAGATCTTAAGACCATCCAACTTTACTTAAGATAAAGCTTGTTCGTCAACAACTTGGACATATACCAACTTTCTAGTTTCAACCAAACTGTCATTGGTGATTCCTCATCTATGATGCGATACATCACGCCATCAACCAGACAAAACCTGATAATTACCATAACCTTCACTTATAATTCCTTCCAATCTATGTCATTCATACATTTCGGTTGCCTTCCGTATAACACCTTTACCATGTCCTACTGCATTAGGAGATATTCACCCTCCTCTGCCATAATCCGAAATTACCAAATCCATCGAACTTGACCATGTCGAATCTCACAGAAAAATTTTCAAACATCATGACCTGAGCTTTGATACTAATTATTGTCTTACGTGTGGCAATTATGATGAATAGTACGAAAAGAGAAAAAATAAATAAAAACATACAGATGTAACGTGGTTCGACGGTATGCCTATATCCACAAGAATGAGAAGTTGAATTTTCACTATATGTCAAATTAGGGTTACATCATATGAATTTATAGTAAATCCTTGTCACAATAGGTATTTGAAAATTTCAATAATACCCCTATATCGTACCACGAGTCCCCAAACTACTAATCATCCCTAGCAATAGAACAGTAAATCATCCCAAAAGGCAGATGTCGTCGTTCAACTCCATTCCATTGAAAACGTAACACTCCCCTCTCTTCACTTCAACATCCGCCCGCTTTCTCTATATACGTGTTCCACTCAATATGAGTCGCATACTATAACAACTAGGTTAAATAAATCTTGAACAAAAACCATTTAATTAGATTAGGTATCTTGAAAAATGCTACTTGTTTTTCTTTAAAAGTGTGAAAAAGAAATAAAAGAAAAAAAGCAAAAAGTGCAAGAAAAGAAAAAAAATCATTCAAAACGAGAATAAGAAAACGAAAAAAAATATAAAAAAAATGAGTTTAGTTTTAATAGGGTGAAAGTCATCTCGTGTAAAAATGTAAATACATTAGAATATCACAGAAAAAGACCCTTAAAGGTATTAAAGTAAAAATCTACACTTCTTATTATCCCAAACAAGATGCTAAGTTTAGAATTAAATCCTAAGTTGATTCAACTATTCTTGATTAGATAGAAGGTTAGAACCCAATCTACGACATCGAATATCTAAAGTTTCTTAATTAGAAATATCATTTCTTAAAGGTCAATTTAAGTCTAAGTTTGTTCATAGTGAAATAAGAGTTGGGAGTCTACCAATACTACATCCAAATGATTGATAAATTATAATTGACGTGTGTTTTTTAATAGAAGTTTTGATTTTGATCATTTTTACTTCAAAGTTGTTTTGAACTTTATGGGTATATTTTCTACAAACCCTCACAAGTCAAACTCGTCTACTAGGGGTAACCTAGCGATTTAAAGGTTTGCTGCATTTGATAAATGCAATCGAGATGCTTGCAAAAATGATAATTTATTTTCTAGGTACTAGAAAAATCTAAGTTTGGGAGTGCGATCAATGTATCAAAACACTGATTTATCCACACATTTCCTAAATATTTGTCTCAATTTCCATCTTCATTTTACTATATTAAGTAAATAATCATCTTAAACCTCAAAATATCACATTGCATGTTCTACCATCTTATATAGGCATATTTATATGAAATAAGTACATTTGCCAATCAAAAATTTGATTACTCTCATATTCATTGTGTAAGTCCAAAATCAAATCATTGAAGATAAATTCGAAATCAAGAAATCAAATTTGAATTACAACCAGGAGGATAAAAGGACCAATTCAATCAAAGCCAAGCCTCAAAAGTGTTGATGTCACAGCCCAACGGTGAGTTATCACCCTGCGATGGTGGAATTAAAATGGGTGCCCTAATTTTTTGAGATTTTGCTCCACACGTGCTCTTATCCGTAATGTTGATGGTGGCTCAAAAAAGATCACTTCTAAACCTTGGATCTCTATAAATAAGGTCTTTGTCCAAAGCAGAAAGATCTTTTAGTACTTGGGACTTTTTCCTTGCCCCTCTTCTTTTAATTTAAGGCCATTGGCCTTTTTTCTTGTATTTTTCATTTTCAGCTTAAGTTTTCTTTATAATTCTGTAATTTTATAAGTGAAAGAGTGTAATTACCTTTATTTAATAAAGCAGAACTTATTTCTCTCTATATATCTTTCATGTACATTTGTAATGACCTTAGGATAATTCTCTCTTCCATTGGAGAGTGGAGAAGTCTATAACAAGTTTATTTTTTACTGTAATTTAGTTTTCATTCTCTTATTTATGCTTTATTGTTCTTAAGTTCATTTCAAGACTTGTCCAACTCCTATGGATTAAGGCTATAGTGAACTCCTACACCTTATATATTAGAGCTGATGGATCATGCTTAGATAAGTTCAAGATGCTTAATGCATGTTTAGATATTTAGTAGTAGGATATTCACCCTTGAGTGAGTGACAGAGCTCTACCTTAGGTTCTTTCAATTTAAGCTTTCTTTTGTTATATATTCTTATCTAAGGAGCTAACACCATCCCTTATGATTGAGTTGTAAAGAAAATAGGAATTAGATTTGGTATAATAAAGTTGCTTTTGGTAGAACCTCTCCAATGGTATTTCTCTTCATTTCTTAGTTTACATATCTTTTTATTTCTTTATTTTCTAGCGACATTTGATTTTCTTTTGATGACTCTAAAGCCTCAAATTAATTTATAATTTTAGTTTGATTCAATTTCATAATCATGGCACGATTCTATCCCATGTCCTAGTTTCTAACCCTTATTTGCCTTCCACCAAGTTTGATATAAATTTTAAATTCTTTCTATACGCATCAAGTACTCCATGGCCTAGCCCAACTAATCCTATGAAATTGAATTGGATAATTGGGCTCCATTATAGTGGGCCCCACTTGATCCAATTTTGAAAACTTTGAACTTGGCCTCTCTACATTAGATTTCCATAGCTTTCAGACTTTATCCGGATAAATTGGGGTGTCTACAATGTGCAAGGCGCTTTTTTTTTTTTTAATGTAATAGATAGAGTGCAATAGATATTAGGTGCTCTATAACTAGGTGGTCCCTTATGCTATCTCTTTTAACTTTTTTTTTTTTGAAAAAAAAAAAATACTTATAATATACTTCTATCTTTTTTTTTTCAAGAAATTCTATTGGTACCCCAACTTTTACTTATTACACCTTAAATACATAAATTATTTAGCACAACCCAATTGAAAATTAACGTACACCATTTAAAATAAGAATTAACATTTTTGATAATAACCCATTAAAAAAAAAAACAAGTTGACATCAACTATGATTGACTACCCCAACCTCTTTATGTTGATCTCGTGCTTTTTGTTCTTCAATATCTCTCCACCAAAGAGAAGAAAATATGCAGACCTAATGTTCTTTCCTAGAGTGAGAGAATGATATTCTCACCCCTATTGTTTTTGTAATTTTAAATTCAATTGGAGTGTACTAAGTAAAAGTTGGATGCCAATAGAAGTTTTCCTTCTTTTTTTTCGTCTTTTGATCACTCCGTTCTACCATTAATTTTGTGCAATATTTATTGAGCAATTAAACAATTAGCGGTACAACGGAATTAATAATCAAATTCATGGGCATAATGTAATCTCATTATCTTTAGCATACATTAAAGTGCAATAAATACAGTTTGGGAATTGAATTATACGTAAAAAATACAATCAAAAAGTTATTTTTTATCAAAACATCCTTGGATTCCAATTTTCAACGTGTGTTTATTGCACTTTAATGTGTGCCCTTAACAAGACCCACTATCTTTTTTTCTTTTCCAGCTAACATTAATTTTGTGCAACCAAACAGCTAAAGGAACAACAGCAATAACATTCCAATTTATTGTTGGGAAGATAATTAAATGGGCTAGTTTATGTTTATCATTTGTTAAGGAAAACTGATTGGGCTTGGTGATGACACCTAGAAAAAATATCATCAATGATTTGAATGTCTTCTCTCAATTATTTGGGGTAACTAAATAAATTATGGTCTTCTCTTCCATTTCACTTGTTCAGTGCCACATCTTTTATTATTGAAAGAATACTTACATCTCTGTCTTCAGTTATTGGAAAATTATTCACTTTTACTGTTCTTTTAAGTACTCCCCTCGTTTTTGGAATCTCTAACTTGAATATTTTATAAATACTGTTAATATTAAAAACTTACAAAAATGACATGGCAAAACTCTTACTTTTATTACTAAAAGAAAAATATTAAGTTCAAGAATTTGTATGGAACATAAAGTTCTAGTGCTTTCTTAAAATTAATTTGGTAAAAAGGAAAAATAGTCATAAATCGGAGTTTAGAGTTTAGATTCGCCATAAGTGATAAGGTCGGAAGGTTCTGAGTTTTTAAATCAACAAAATTAGACAGGAGAAACATTTCAAGAATTTTTAATAATTTCCTTTTAACCCACAATAATTAAGATTTTCAAACTTTAACCCAATATATGTATGGCTATCGATTGTGCCAGAATAAATAAGGGTTAAGGTCTTGATGCTGAGCCTGCAAAAGTACTATCCAGTTTAAATTTTTTGAACCCATTAAAAAATGGGCTTGACTAAGATCTAACAATGCCCAGCTTGACATACAACTATATTGCATATATGTACGTTATATCTAGCTAGATGTATGATTTTATAACAAAAATAATGAATGTATGTTATAAAATGCATGAAAAATTTACCCTCGCCTCCAACCATTTTTTTCAGCTATGATGGATATTACCCCTATTCAACTGCTCCAAATGTTTTTTAAGCCTGATTGATCGCACCAATTGATAGCCCTACCATCTCTCTCTCTCTCTCTCTCTCTCTCTCTCTCTCTTAAATGTATCTATTCTCCCATCTCCTCTCAAATGAATCTCTCTATTTGCCACTAAAAGCATCTCGACACATTTTTACTAAAATGATAATATAAAATTTTTTTTAAAAAAAAGGTGTCTAATGAATAATTGGGGGATTTTTGAGATTTGGGAGTCGCCGCTTAGTTTAAGACTTTAGGTTTAGGAATCATAGATAACTTCAAAAATGGATCGGATTAGTCCACAAGTAAGAGACTAGGGTAATGGGTCAAATTACTGGTTTCAAAATGTGTTAGGGATCAAACCCGCCTAATCAAGGCCATCGGTTTCTATTACGATCCAAGAAAATTTTAAGGTCAAAATAAGAAGATTAGGGTCAAGCCATAGTTCAATCATCATCATTATTTTATATCAAGACGGCTTAAATTTTTTGGAACTAAAATTACACAATTCCTCGAATTTCGCATACAATGAGAGAATGAATAATTTGAAAAAAGCCTAAGGTCATATCTGATGCCCCTTAGGTCACGTGACAAATCTTATGCAAAATAAAAAATCCAATACATCATCACGTGTAAATTAATTTTTGAATTGGTAAAAATTATTATGTGCATGAAAATTTTCAAATTGATAAAAAAAATTCATATGTATGAATATACTTTCAAATTGATTGCAAACTCACATGCATCAATAAATTCTAAATCAGTAGAATTCTATATATATAAATAAACTATCAAATTTAGTTAAGGATTTACATGCATTGACAATTTTCAAATTGGTAAAATATTCATGCATTCATAATTTCCAAATTGGTACAAGTCCTAATGTGCATAAATAATTTTTTAATTGGTAAAAATGCCACATGTATAAAATTTTCAAATAGGTCAAACTCACCATAAGCATAAAATATTACCAAACATTCATGTATCATCATATACACAATTAACTACCAAATTGATTAACATCACCACATGCATAATTAATTTTCAAATGAGTAAACCAAAGTCACAAGCACTAAAACCAGCAAACTCACTCATGTACTTTTGCCAAAAAAAAAAAAAAAAACAATGATTTAAAAATAAAAAATAAAAAAAGTAAAAAAAGTAAAAAAAAACTCCACATGCATTACAATTAACGAACTGACTCGGTGGTAAAATTTTCAAAATTCCCTTGTATGAAATCATAAAAAAATCTTATTGAACCATCTATGACCCATAAGGTGATGATTTGACTCACTCACTTTATGAAATAAAAAAAGAAAGGATTCATCTTTTGTCGCTCGTAAAATTCAAGAAGTCGTTATTTAAATAAATTAATTAAATAAAAATCTATCGGACCAATCCACTTAGCATCGAAACACAGAGTTGACTCATTATTTGACAAAGAGATTCAACCTTACTAAATGCTCAAAATTAGTAAGTTGATTCGTACAAATTCCCAAATTAGCATTCATAACGAATACTCGCACATGAAATAACGATTAAATGAGAGTTAAAAAAAGAAAAAAACAATAAAATAAACTTACCTCTCGCAAGAGTTTAGTTACATGGGATCCCTTTAGAGTGTTCAAGTGTTCACCAAGCCATGAGATACTTATGAAGAGGGCACAAAGTTGAAAGTCTGAGATGTTACAAGAGACAAGGTAGAGCTAAGAGAAGGAGGTTCGTTGGCTGGATGTTTTGGGCTGCTATTTGGAAGGTAAAAGGAAGTATTAGGGGCTGTGTTGGGGTGTCAAAGAAAGAAGGGAGTGGGACTATTGGGGATGCTATGTTGGGGTGTTAAACAGGAAGAAAAAGGGATTGTTGGAGGACTGTTTTGAGGCGTTAAAAAGGGGAAAACGGACTGTTGGGGCTGCTGTTTTGGGGGTTGTTGTGTGCATTAATGGCTAAGGGAGGTGTGGTTATAATGGAGGATGCTATGTGCATTAATGGTTGAGGAAGGTGTGATTGTAATGGAGGTTGTTGTGTGCATTAATGGTTGGG
>NW_028237677.1:0-82681 GCF_017979445.1 Akebia trifoliata | reverse complement strand
ATATATCGTTTACACAATGAAAATGCATGATAATTTATTTAGGTCAGATTGGATTAAATGGTAAAGTTGCATTAAGAAAGCCTTGAATTTGGTTGAGGTTGAAAAAAAAAATAATTTTTTGTTAGCACAGAGCTGGGGTTCGTCGACACGGAACCAGATATTGATCAACACGGAGTTGGGGTTTGTCAGCACGAAGCTGAAGGTTTGTCAGCACCGAGCCAAAGATTTGTCAGCAAAGAGCTGAAGGTTCATCAGCACGGAGTCGGAGGTTTATCAGCACGAAGCCGAAGGTTTATCAGCACGGAGCCGAAGGTTTGTCAGCACGGAGCTGAGGGTTCATTAGCACGGAGTCGGAGGTTTATCAGCACGAAGCCGGAAGTTTGTCAGCACGGAGCCGGAGGTTTATTAGTACGAAGTCGAAGGTTTATCAGCACGGAGCCAAAGGTTTAGCAGCACGGAGCCAAAGGTTTATCAGCACGGAGTCGGAGGTTTATCAACACGTAGCCGAAGGTTTGTCAGCACGGAGCTGGGGATTTATCAGCACGGAATCGAAGGTTTGTCAGCACGGAGCTGGGGGTTTATCAGCACGGAGTCGAGGGTTTGTCAACACGTAGCCGGAGGTTTATCAGCACGAAACCGAAGGTTTATCAGCACTGAGCCGAAGGTTTGTCAGCATGGAGCTGGGGGTTTATCAGCAAGGAGCCGAAGGTTTATCAGCACGGAGCTGGGGATTTATCAGCATGAAGTCGAAGGTTTATCAACACGAAGCCGAAGGTTTGTCAGCACGGAGCTGGGGATTCATCAGTATGGAGCCAGAGGTTTATAATAGATTATGGACATGGTTGAGATTGAAAGATTGATAGGGTACGGGTTGGGGATTCGACTCGAAATGGATATGGGTCATGAACCCATCTGAAAGTGGGTATGGGTCGTGGACCTAATTGGAAGTGGATATGGGTCGTGGACCCGTTAGGATATGGATATAGGTCATGGACCCAATTGGAAATGGATATGGGGTGTAGGCCTATTAAGATATGGATATGGGTCGTGGACCCAATTGGAAGTAGGTATGGGTCGTGGACCCATTTGAAAGTAGATATGGGTTGTGGGCCCATTCGAAAGTGGATATGGGTTGTGGACCCATTTGACTATGGATATGGGTCATGGACTCAATTGGAAGTGGGTGTGGGTCGTGGACCCATTTGAGAGTGGATATGGGTCGTGGACTCATTTGGAAATGGATATGGGTTGTGGACCCATTTGACTATGGATATGGGTCGTTGACCCATTTTGACACAAATATGGGTCGTGGATCCATTTTGAGAGTGGATATGGGTTGTGGACCCATTTAGACACGAATAAGGATCGTGAACCCATTTTGAGAATGGATATGGGTTGGTGGACCCATTTGGAAGTAGGTATGGGTCATGGACCCATTTAACACGAATATGGGTCGTGGACCCATTTTGAGAGTGGATATGGGTTGTGAATCCATTTAGACACGAATATGGGTCGTGAACCCATTTTGAGAGTAGATATGGGTTGTGGATCCATTTGGAAGTGGGTATGGGTCATGGACCCATTTGAGAGTGGATATGGGTCGTGGACCGATTTGGACACGAATATGGGTCGTGGACCCATTTTGAGAGTGGATATGGGTTGTGGACCAATTTGAATATGGACATGAGTGAGGTTAATAGTGGGCCATGTTGGGTCGAGATCAATTTCGATAGGTAGAGTGTAGGCAAGCTCAGTTTGGATCAAACACAAACTACGAGTAGTAGGCCCTAAGTTTAACGATAGAAATAATGTATTTAATCATTTTCAAGCCTTAAAACTCAAAAGAAAAATAAAGTCCAAGAGAAAAGTTGTCAAGAATGATGTAAGGGACGAAATGAGCAAAAAAATTTTTTTTTTTTTTTTAGATTTTTTGGGGTCCGTTTTTAATGAGCGGACCGAAGTGCTTTTGTACTGGTCCGCTCTTTAAAAACGAACCAAAACCTTAATTTTTGTCGAATTTTTTTTTTTTTTGAGATTTTAAGGCACATAGCCTCTGTTTTTTGACTTGGGGTACAAAAATTTTTTTTTTTATTTTTTTGATGCAAAGCATAAACAAAGATTTCCCCTTTTATCTAAGGGGACATGTAAAGAAATAAAATAAAACAAGCCTAAAACCTATATAACTTTCCTTCGTGGGTTAAAAAAAAAATTACAAAGTCATCTCCTTGGATTGAAAAGAAAATAAAATTACAATAATGAGAGGGTTGATAAATCCTTTTTTCAAAATTGTGTCCTAAGCCTCTAATCGTATTTAATGCATACGACTATAGGTGGCTTAACGGTTACTCATTCTTCAAACCCCAATGCATACCGAAGTACACATGTCTGAAGTTGGTGATTGGGTTGGATGTGTTCGTCCCCGTATCCGAAATAAGCGATCTCAAGTCGTGAAACTACTAAGCATCCGAGTTTAAACTTTTATAGGTAAAGAAGGTTTGTGTAATGGGCTATTCAAGCGTAAGTGTACAAGTGCATTTTAAACAACAAGTATCAACCCCCTTTACAAGTATTTAACCCACAAAATGTTAAAGAATATATTACAACCATTCCTCAAGAAAAAAAAAGTAAAGTATCAAACAAAACACAAACAACAACAATGTTAGTAAACACATACTGATTTTTTTTTTGTAAAAATGGCCAAATGGTCATGGTTTGAACCTGCAATCTCCCTAATGGAGTCGCCAAGTTGTAGACATGAGAATGTTCAACTTTAAACCTCAATGCTACGTTGTTTGGAGTCGCCACCATTCTTTTTTGTAAATGGGTGTGAATGGGCACCCGAATCAATTCTTTTGAAAACTATTTTTTTTTACATTGTAGTAACTCTCAATTATGAAAAAGGTATGGTCTACCTAAAATCTAAGTAAGGGGATTTGGTTAGAGAATGGGGAAGGTGTTAAGCACCCCATTCTCTCCACCTAAGGTGGTTACCTTTAGATTTGGCCATTTTTGAAAAAAAAAATTAAAATAACAAGTAGAATGCATGAGATACATGAAGTGGGTGGGTGCTCATAGTGTGTATGTACCTTATTAAAAGAGAATTTAATATTAGTGTGGACATAAGGAATATCCTATAGAAAAGGGTATCCTATGGAGTCAATACATTTTTTCATGAGTTGAAATGTTGGTTTATGATTTTAGAGAAATTCCATGAAAGGAGTTCTCTTAGATCTATAATCTTAATGTATACATGTTTAGCTAGAAACTTAGTGTTTTAACCCCATCAAGAGAGTTACACATTTCTTCATCATAACCAACATGTATGATGTGTGTGTATAATTTACATTATGATGCATGATATGAGAATGGGTTAACAAAAAGGCTTCAACCTCCATCCTTTCGACCAAACCGTCTCAAACATTCCATGCCCAAGGTTGAGGCTCAATCTACTCGGGATGAAGGAGGGTTCTCTATTACATCCTAAAGGCTTCTAAAAAATAAAAAAAGGAGAGGGATAACTTGAGCTTGAGTAATGAACTTGAGAGTTGAAGAATGTAGTTGAGGATTGAGAGATGAGAGATGAGTAGAGAATTTGGTAGAGTTTTAGGTTGAGAGATGGGGGCTTGAGAGCATGAATTGTTCTTAGAAAATAAGGATATTTATAGAGTTTTTGGATAACTTTTGGGGATAAAGTGGTCCAACCCTAAAAATAATGAGAATGAACATAAGGTTTAGGTTATTTCTTTTTGGATTTTTCATTTGTATAGGGGTAAAGATGACATTTGTGAAGAAACCCTAAAAGCATTCTTTGGTCCTTGATTTTTTGATAAATAGAGGTGAGAGGACAAAAGCACTTTTGAGAAGGTGAATAAGAGAGTGACATGTGTAAAGGTGAAGTGGTAGGTAAAAAGTAAACCTTGGTTCATTTGTAAATAACAAATAAAACAATAGTGGAAGTATAATTTTGAAATAGACCAATGGGAGAACAAAAGTGCTTTTGGGAGGGTGAATGGGAGCATGACATGTGTAAAGGTGAAGTGGTAGGTGAAAAGTAGACTTTGGTTCATTTGTAAATAACAAATAAAGCAATGGTGGAAGTATAATTTTGAAATGGACCAATGGGAGAACTCCATGTATGTACTTGAAGATTCCCACCTTTTGAGGGCATAATGGGAAGTTCCCTCACCTTTATGGATTATTACCAAAGACCAAATAACTTTTTTGGTTTGACTAAACTTTTTGAGAAGGGCATTATTTGAGTTTTCACAAAAGGAAAGTTGACCCTCTAATTAAATAATGCATTGGGTATTGGGGGCTTATGAGGTATCAACATGAGTCATCTTGTGAAGGGGTGAGAGAATGGACTTGGAGTGGGCTTGGGTTTGGATTAGGATATGGACTTGGGTTTGGGCTTAAAATGGACTTGGCTTTGGATTTAGGATATGGACTTGGATTAGGTTGGAGGAGGAAATGGACCTTGGTTATGGTATGGGTGATGGAGCGGTAAATGGAGATTAGTTACGGGTTAGGGACAAGGTTGAACATGCAAACTATATGACATGATGTATGTATGCATGTATGCATGAAGATGATGCCAAGTGGCAATGCGGGCCTGTTGAGAGGCTTAAGTCCTAAATTGAAATCAATTTGAAGAAATATGAATTTTTCTAATGGGTTCGTGCAAATTGGGGTGTCTACAGAGTCTTTCTTTGAAATTGGAGAGAAAGTCTCAGTATAATTAATGTCTTCCTTCTGAGTAAAACATTTAGTCACAAGTCTAGTTTTAAATCGTTCTACATTGTCTTTTGCGTCGTACTTGGTCTTAAAGACCACTTACAGCCAACTCTTTTACATTTAGGAAGCAATTCGACAAGATCCCAAACATTATTCTGGTCCATAGATTTTAACTTTTCTTTCATGGCATCCATCCACTTGATAGAATCACTACTTTTCATTGCTTATGAAAACGTAATCGAATCTATATTTATCCCAATATTAAAATCAAATTCTTCTAAATACACCACGTAATCATCTAAAATGGCAAGTCTTCTTTCTCTAAGATCTTCTCAGAACTATTAGTGGTGAATCTTCAATTACAACGATTGAGTCTTGATGGAATGGTGAGCCAACTTGCTCTAACTGTTGCCCATTCTTCTCAAGTTGTTGAACATCTTGAGAACTAACAATTTATGAAGATTAAGAAGTGGTAGGATAGACACTCTTATTTCTTCTAAAGTTATTTTACGTGGCTTGACACTCATACTAATCTTACTATTTTTCAAGAATCTGGCGTTTTTTATTTCAACTATTCTCGTACTATGGTTAGAACAATAGAATTTGTATCTTTTAGACTTTTTTGAATAACCAATGAAATATTCATATATAGTCTTGGGATCTAATTCCTTTTTCTATGAGTTATAGATCTTTGCTTCTGTTGGATAGCCCCAAACATGTAAGCGTCTTAAAATGGGTTTCCTACCAGTCCATAACTCGAATGGAGTTTTAGGAACTCTATTTAAGATGTGCATTGTAGTCTTTAATGCTTCTCCCTACAAGAATTCTAGAACTATTGAGTGACTCAACATACTCCTAACCATGTCTATAAGTGTACGATTATGCATTTCAACTACAACATTTTGCTAAGGCATTCCAGGTATTGTGTATTGTGCACAAATACCTAACCTTTATAAGATTTTAACAAAAAAACTAGGGTTCTGACTTGATTCGTCAAATCTTTCATAGTATTCACCTCCTTATCTGACCTAATTATTTAATATTTCTATCTATCTTCTACTTCAGTTATAAATATCTTAAGAATATCCACAGACTGAGATTCTTCAATAACCTTACTTAGAGAATTCTTTTATGAAGGTGATGAAATATTTTTCTCCATTCAAATATGTAGTGGGAAAGGGTCCACAAATAATAGTATATATGAACTCAAGAAATTATTTACTTCTTGTGACTCTTTTCTTAGTATGCCTGGTTTGTTTTTCTTTAATGCAATCCACGTATACTGAGAAATCTGTGAAATCCAAATTGTCTAAAATTTTGTCCTTCACTAATCTCTTTATCCTAGTTCTAGAGGGGTGTCCCAGATGTTTATGTCATAAGATTAAGGAATTTTCATTAATCAAGCCATGTTTCAAACCATTATTCGAATGTAGGGAAACTAAAGATTGGACATAATCATAATTTAAATTTACTTTATATAACCATCAATTAAATGATCCAACTAAAATTGAACATAAATTTAACTATAATTGTCCAAATTAAAAAAAAATCGAATAAATTTAAATAACTTTAATACCTTTCTTTTCGAACCAATTTCTGCGTTTAACGCAATCCTTATTTATGTGTCCTATCTTGCCACAGAAGTAACACTTGACACGATTGTTGTTTTTCCCTTATGCCTGGTTAACATTGCCAACCACTTTACCTTTTTTTGATGAATTCATCTTCTATTTCCTTGACATTCCTCATTTCTTCCCCGTTCCTTGGATCATCACAAAAGCAGAATGTTTTCCTTCCTGTCTCAATCTCGTCTCCGTTTGAACGCACATGTTAGTCAGTTCATTCACACTCCATTTATTTTTTAATAGTGTTGTAATGGATCTTGAAAGGTCCAAACTGAGCTAGAAGAGATTTGAGGATGAACTGAACCAAGAAAGAATCATCCACGCTCATTCATAATGCTCTTAACTTTGCAGTCTTGTCTGTCATGTTGAGGACGTGGTCTTGTATTCCTCGTACCCCATCGTATTTCATAGTTGTTAATTGAGCCATAAGTGTGCCCTCAAGTGACTTATCAACATATTTGAATTTTTCTCCCATGTTCTTCAAGTACTCTTGCACGTTGTCGATCGAAGATAGGGAGGTCTTGATATTATTAACGATAATCATCCTCATAAACATCAGACTAAGCATATTTGATCTTTCCCAAGTGAGAACTAAGTTTTCTTATTCTACTGTACTATTCTCAGTTAATTCTACAGGTTTTGTAGAAATAAATGTTAGGTCAAGATCCTAAACTCTTAAAATGAATTGGATGTGCTCATATCATTCCGAAAAATTTGATTCGACAAGGATTGGGATGGTGGATGCATGAAAATGGAACGAACCGGGAACTAAAATTTTATAAGGACAATGTTCTAGTTAGTGCTTTAAGTTATATTAAATAAATGATGAACTCATTAATATCACCTAAATTTATCCTTTAGATTAAACTAGATATATTCATTGTTCACTCGCCTAAGGGTAAAGACTAATTTTATTCACTCTATAAGGCTAACATAATCTATATAATTTATTCAATCAGTTTTGTTACTTTTTGAGTATCTAATTCTAGTTCTGTTAAATTATATAGATTATATTACCTTATCCAGAGTTCAATTTGTTAAATGAAAGTCTCCTTTAGACTAATCTTATTTAGCTAATTGAGTCTGTAACTATAAAGATTATTGTTCCTTAATGTCACCCCGATGACTAAATTTAATACAATTAGATATTCATAAATTTTACTAATTAAAGCTAATTTAGTGGTTACAAAATTAATAAAATTTATATTTCTCTAAATTGTTTAATAATATTTACATAAAGTTTTGATCAACAAAAAATCCAGTATCAAAACAAAATGATACCAATAGCAATATTTAAAATTACATACTTACAATAAATCCGAAATTCAAGAATCTAACATCTAGAAATATATATACAGGTGGACATCAAAATTCATGAACTAAAATTGAATTGAATATTCACGTGGCATCAAAAATTTCTAAAATCATAATTGACAATACATATCAAAACCCAACCCGAATTGGTAACTCACGTATATATATGCAAAATAAAATTTTAAAATCGAAAATGAAACATATATGTGAATACCGAAAATTCTAGAATTGAATATTCATGATGAACCAAAATCTAAATTTGAATGTACAAATCAGAAATTTGAATTTAATATATATACACATGGACGAACTAAAATTCTAAAATTTAATAATAATCAGTCTAAATCGAAATCTGAAATACATATATGTATAAATCAGAAATTTGTAATTTTATATACATGTGGACAATCTAAAATTCTGAAATTGAATAATCACTTTAAATCGAAATTTGAAAATACATACATGTATAAATTAGAAATCTGCAAAATATACACATGGACTGAAATCTAAAATTGTATATACACGTGTATAAATTAGAAATCTGGAATTTAATCATACATGTAAAAATCGAAAATTTTGGAATTTAATCATACATGTAAATCGAAAATTCTGAAATTGAATGTATATTCATAAATAAAAATTTTGAAATTTTACATATATGTATAAATCAAAAATCTGATTTGAATATATATGTGTATTCAGAAAATCAAATTACCAATTGAATATATATGAACTGCAATATATGAAATTAGAAATCCCCAAAACTTATTGATCATATATATAAAATAAAAATACCTTAATATCGATCTTTTACACAAAAATTGGGAATTCCATAAACAACTTAAATATACGTGAAAACATAAATTTCATGTATTAATT
The DNA here is from genome assembly GCF_017979445.1 of Akebia trifoliata. Taxonomy (NCBI): domain Eukaryota; kingdom Viridiplantae; phylum Streptophyta; class Magnoliopsida; order Ranunculales; family Lardizabalaceae; genus Akebia; species Akebia trifoliata. The sequence continues at coordinate 74,129 of NW_028237677.1, read as the reverse complement.
GAACCTTTATAAAATCAGAAATATAAAATATAAAAATTGAAATCACACACATACATGAAAATTCAACAATCATAGTCATATGATGAAATCAAGAAAATGGCCCAAGAATTTTATGGAAATCTTTTATTCACGAATAGTAACAACGATATGGAGATTCAAAAATCATGCTCTAATATCACATGTTGTAAAAATCAAAATATTCAAATATTTAACATGACCTTCATTGTCCCAATAGAAAATAATCAATCTATATCTCAAACATACATATAGACATGGGATTTTCGTCATTTTGAGACATCCCTCCACTTTGGGGTATTTTGGAGTCGCCACCATTCAATTTTAGCAAAAGGGTGTGAATAGTCACCTGATGTCACATTTTTGAAAATCACATCACTTTGATGTTTGATGACTCTCGTAGGATAATGCACGTGATCCAACCTTTGATTCAAGATAAGGGGGTTCATTTATGGGGTAGGGAAGGTGTTAGGCACCCTACTCCATCCACCATAGGTGGTAACCTCGGATTCGATTTTTTTTTAAATAAAAAAAAAAAAGAAAAAGCGAAAAGAATTGATGTGTCCCCTCAAGTGTGAAAGGATTTGATATTAGTTCAAACCGTTGAGGACACCCTTATTGAAGAAGGGGTCCTTTGGTGATTTAAATCATTGTGGTGTGTGCAAATGTGTGGAGAAGGGGAGAGTAGAAGAAGGGAGTTGGGGGGTGTTCTTTTTGTCCAAACCCACCTTGTTCCTTCCTTGACTCCCTTTGACTTTCCTTGATGAGCTTATTTTTTCTTTACTTGACTTGTTTGAGAGAAGGTTGAGAGTTGAGAGTTGTGAGATGAGTTGAGAGTTGATGGTGGTTATGAGGTAGAGTAAGAATAGAGAGTTGAGGTGAGTTGTAGTTTTTTAGAGGTTTTTTTGTCAAATTTTCATTAGTTGTTTGAGGGGAGAATGAATGGGTTTTTATAGAGGTTGGGGGATATTTTAAGGGTAAAGTTGGGTGAAATGAAGAAAAATGATAGAATGATTATGATTATGAGAAAGAAGTAGGTGTAATTTAGAGGAGATTGGAGGGTATTTAGAGAAGGAGAGTTAAATGGGTGAGTTTTGACCCAAATGGTTTGGATCCTACCCAACCCATTTGGGTGGAGTGTTTGGTGAGGTGAGTTTAAGATAGTGGTTGTGATTAAATGGTATTTGATTTAAGAGAATGGAGGATTTAAGGGGGTGGTTGATGATATTTTGGGAGGGTGAGGGAGATGATAACATGTGTCAAAGTAAGTGGAAATGAAGGGGTGACATGAGTTGATGGGAAAGAATGAGTGTTTGATTTGAGAGGATGGGTGTAGGTTTAGATTGTAAATGTAGGTTTTGCAGGAAATGATGGGGGTAGATTATGGAGAGATGTAGGTTATAAGTGTTTGATTTGAGAGAATGGATAGGATAGATTAGGGGGGTGTAGGTTGTAAGTATGGGTAGATGATATTTAAAGGAAAGTAATGAGATAGTTATGGTGATGGGGGTTGGTGGTTAGATGAGGGAGATGGGATGGGGTGATGACATGTGTCACACCTTGATGATTGTGGTAATTGGTTGCGATGTTGGATTGGGTTGAGTTGGGTTTGGGTTAAATGATTTGGGCTTGGGTAGAGTTTTGGTTGGGCTTAGGTTGTTGGTTGAATATAAATGGATTTGAGTTGAGTTGAATAGGCTTGGATAATGGATTTGGGCTTTTGTTGGATTGAATTGAGGGTGTAGAAGAATGGTAAGGGATTTGATCCGTGGGCCACGTGAGAGGCCTTGGGCCGTTTATTGAAAATAAGATGACAAAATACGTTGTATTTTTGTAGGTTTGGGCCTCGGAGCCCATTCCAATTTTTGTGATTTTTGGGGTATTTTACATCAAAGGCCCGATCAAATTTGGGTGTCTACAATACATATTCATGTTAAATTAAAACAAGGTATGGTTACTTACTTTGTGTCATCGTAATTTAATCATCAATTCAATGTGTTTGGAAGTGTGTATTTCAATCCACGTTCCTCGTAGTCTTTTTTGAAACACCAATCGAATTTTATCCTTTTAATTGTTAGACTCACATTCTCCTTTCTTTCTATGTGGATCGACTAGGTTAGTGATTGATGGATATCACTTCTCTTATTTATGTGTTCAACGTACTAAATATAGGTTAGCCGATCCTCTTTTATAGACAAAGGTTAAGGACCTAGAATCATCCTCTTAGTAGGTTTCCTATCCATCAAGGTTTCCTACTAAACCTTAAAGAATATAGAATTCTAATTATATTGAGATTCTATTAATATTGATATTCAATTATTATATAGAATCCTTGTATGATTTGAAATCTAAAAATCATAGAGGTCAATGGGTCACACGTTACATGGTCTGATACAATCCTCACCTTGCAAACCAGTTTTGTGAGGATGAGTTACACCCATGGACTTCTATAGATAGTTCATCATATGAACATCTACTTATTTCTCACTGAGATCATTTTGTATCTTGGTGAAGTCATGTAATCCCATAGTTGGTTGTCACCAGGAGCGAAGCTAGTAAGGAGCTGGTGGGGGCAATTGCCCCCACATAACTTTGGAACACTCCTATATTTTTCACTAGTTACATGCCCCATTTGTCCCCACTCCCTTACCTCTCTTCCCATTTGCCCCCACACCCTCACCTCCCTCCAATTCACCCCCTCCCCACTCCATTCAATTTTTTTTGTTCATGATAATTCCTCTTGACCGAGCCTTCTCAAATACTAATTGAAAATGACCTAAATATCCTTTTTATTAATTTTTAATTAAAAACTTTTGATTTCCTCTTTAAAATAATTCATCTTCAAAATTTCTTCAATTATATTACTAACCATAGTTTGGCCTCCCATATATAAATAAAAATAAAAAAAATCCTGGCTCCGCCCCTGGCTAGTCACCATGGCCAAACAGTAAATCATTGTCTTCTTGTGTAACTGGACATGTAACTCATTTTCTGTCTTGCACGTGGTGTCTGCAGAATTATTCCACTTTCGTACGTCCTCTCCGTACTGAGATCTAGCTTGTGCTGCTGTGGATGCTAGATATTCCTCATCTCTTTTGTGGATCAGGTTCCTTTTCTAGTTCGCCTTTGGTATTCATCTTCTTTTCGTGTTTTTTTTTTTATAGCATTTAAACGTTTTTTTTTTCTCGTTTTTCTTATCCTTATTACGGCTGAGAACAGCGGCAGATTTAGAGTGGGGGTACTTGCCCCCGCAAGAGTTTTCAAATTCATGGGTTAATGTGTTATTACAATAGATTTTAGCGGTGGATAAATAAATTTATCATTATTGCCCTCACAAATTTTTTTTTTCACTCTTAATTGCCCTCACAATTATTTTTTTCACTCTTAATTGTTCTCACAATTTTTTTCTACTCTTAATTGCCCCTACATAAGCAAAATCCTAGCTCCACCTCTGCTGAGAAACCAAAACCTGCTGCCAAGACCATTATTCATGAAAAGAATTTAACACTAGTGATAAACTCACTGGTATTCCTTTAAGCAGGCATATGTAGATCTCTCTTAGGTTGTGCTAAAGCCTTATTTTTCATCAAACTTTCATTCCTTATAAGTAAGAATACTAACTACAATGTCATATTATATCTACATGTAGTGACATTTCAGGAGTGGATCATCAAGAATAAGATTAGTGGACGGTTTGCCATGCATTATAATTGATCAATAAAAACTAAAACGTTAGTTGTAGCTTATGACACTCTAGAGTTGGTTATCCTTCTATACCACATATCATAACTATTATTCAAGTTAATGGGGAGATTGTTAGATTTTTTAAACAAACTAGATTCCCATTTTAAAGATTAAGTAACTCCTTTGAAGAATCATTTTCTTTAATGCATTTTGATACTTGGGGGTCTAATCCCTTTCCCACAATGATTTCAAATATTTTTTCTCTTTCGTTAAAGAAAAATCTCATGTTAAATGCATTTATTTACTATACTAAAAAAAATGAAACGTCTTCCACCTTTAAGGAATTATACAGTTAGGTTTCTAATCAAATACAATACAAACATGAACATACAATTTTTTTGCCTAACTGGCCAACAAGAACTTCTCTGAAGTTTTAACCAATCTTGACAGTATCTATCCATCGTGGCTGTGGAGATTGGGGGAGGAGTATAGTCTGTTGAAAAAGCTTATTATTGGAAATTTTGGGCGTGTAATGTAATGAGTTAGGAGAGCGGTAAGGTGGTTATATAGATATTTATTTTTAAAGGAATATAGGCCTTTGGGAGGGGCAATGATTTTAAAGTGGGTTAGAGGCAATCACAACGATAAAAACAAATCCATATTTGACGGCCCAATGGAGTCAAATTTTATGAAATTCAACTGTTCAAAGCATCAAATCTTTTTTTTTTTTTTTTTCGACCGGACAAAACTGTCAATTTATTGGAGGATGGCAGAAATTCGACGGGTCTAATCTGTCAAATCTGGGAAACATACAAATTTCAAGAGCCTCAACCATCAAAATTGGGTTTCTAAAATTCGTGGGCCTTCACCCGTCCAGTTTTCCTGTCAAATTTTCAAATTTTCACCTAATGAAATAGGATGAGATTTGGGGAAAAATTCTTAAATCTCTATTTCTTATCTTATAACATTTTTCAAATAAAAAAATCAATGTCGAGTTTATTTCCTAGAATTTAGACCTCAGATTGGAAGATAATCTAGATTGCAAATCTGATAGTGTATCAAAGTTTTACATGTATTACCTTGGATGGAAGACGATTGTATTTGGATATTCGCAACTTTCATTATTTAGGGATCAAGGTTCCTCTCAGAACTACACCATGCATTACTACGAAGATGCGAGTTTAGAATAATTACTGTACAAAAGCAACCTCAAAAAGTAGTTCAATATTTAAATTACCTAAGCCAACTGATAGACTGCAATGAACGGCATCAAAACGCTCCCGATCCATAGCTTTCCATCTTTCTCCTCTACTTCACTGACGGCTTTAACAACCTTCCCCTGACTATCCTCCAATATCTGTAGGAGTTCCCCCTCGGGGCTATACTTGATAATCACTGCATGTTGCCAACCTCCAATGAGCATTTGAAACTGATACTTGGCCAGAATCGGGAGCTTGAGCACAAATTTCCTAAGACGAGGATAGAGACCACTTATGTAGGTATACACAGACCGACGACAGTGAATTGCAACCCAGAATTCACCATTTTTGTTGGTTCTCACATTGTCCGGAAATCCAGGTAGAATGGCAAATACCTCTGATGACCCTGCTTTCTCGCCTTTCAACCAGTATCTCCTTATCCTATGGATTGGCATATATAAGACTCATACATTGAAAATTAAACACTCACAATCATGGTTTCAAAACTTGGTTTGACATCTCGTCTTGTTCATGGACGAGATAAACCATTTAACTCGGTTTAGAATTATTTTTCTTGTACATGTACATGGTTTCAAAACATAGTTTACAGAATTATTAATGGTTTTAGTAGAAATCTCTCTCTCTCTCGGATCCGTTGACTTCTAAGACTGACTCATGAAAAAAACACATGATCCCAAACCTTTAGACACAAAATCCAATGGTTGAGATTTATGAGTGTCTTGATAACACAAATCTCAGAGATACTTATCCCGATGAGGATAAATCTCAATCATTGGATTTTGCATTTAAAGGGTTGGGATCATTTGTTTTTTCCTTGAGTTATTCTTAGGAGTCAAGGGATCCTGACATATATATTATGATTTAAGAGGAATGTAGTCACAAAATACGTAGAAAACGATATGTTTAGCCAACCCCAACCTTTGGGACAAGGCTTTGATGTTATTGTTGTTGTAGGAATGTAGAGTCTACCTGCCAATAGATCCTTCACAGAAGACAAAGAAAGACTTGTCTTTGCTCATGGAAACTCCATTAGGAAATTGGAGGTTGCGGACAAGGACGATGGCTTCCTTTGTAATTGGGCTGTATTTCAAAACCTTCCCCGAATCGTCTGCAGCGAAAACTAGCTGCATGAAGTTCCTAAAGCAAAACACAGAGTTTGAACATCGTCACTAAATTACAGATCAAAAACTAAAAAATAAAAAAATAAAAGTCACCAGCTGAGAAAGCTCCAAGGCAAACCTAATTAGCTTAGGTAAGCAATTTAGTCTTCAGATTAAACACCGACTTCATAGAGAAAAGGATCCAATAAATACCAAAACGAGCTTCGATGCAATTAAAGGCCTACCTCCTTTGGTATTTACCGCTGCTTTCAGTAAAATAGATGTTCCCCTCATCATCGATGTCTAAATCATTCGTGAACCTCAATGGCACCCCTTCCACCTCGGTCACTAGAGAAGTTGCTAACCCACCTTCAGGTCCCACTTTCATCAACCCAAAATATGCATCAGCAATATACAAGTCTCCGGTTATCTTGTCAAACCGGAGCCCCAATGGCCGACCGCAAATATGCTCATTCTTCAAGTAACTCAACGGTGATGACTTTGGGCTACATAGCTCTGACCTAAAGCCCCAAGCACAAGAAGGAAAAAAAAAATTACTTCAAAAGCCATCCCAATTAAAATCGATGTATACACAATCACCATTGGAAAAATATTTATGAAACTCATAAAAAAAATGCACAACTCATTTGAAGTAAATAATTTTTGTGTGCATATTAAAAAAAAAAAGTAGATTCTATTGCCACACCAACTTTTTGCTAACACCACCACAATTCATATGTAAATCACCAAAGAATTACACACATCTTGGGGGGTGGCATTAGCAAAAGTTGGTGTGGCAATAGAAGCTTTCTATAAAAAAAAAATTTATATATACTCTATATATCTACTTTTATTAGAAAAAATCTTAAATTGCAACATAAACACCATTTTCCTTCTATAATCTAACTAAGAAATATAAACATAAAAGTTGCATGATAAAGCATGATTTGACCATACCAGTGAACTCACAACCGATAATTGTACAAGCCACAAATATTAGTAGCCAAATACTAGTACAACTTTAGCACCAAACTTTTAGTCAGACATCATAACAACCTTTTGATCAACATTTGTTAGAGCAGTGCCACAACAATTGGAGTCAAATGAATGTGAGAACCAGAACTCAAGCTTGGGGAATAACAGAAACCAGACAAATAAAATTGTTGAACAAGAAAGTGACAACAAACTAAAAGTGGACAATTACTCTGTAGTCACACTAAAATACCTAATGAAGATCATGTATGATTTAGAATCCTTCTAGAACCAAGAATTCATATCTACATATCAAGCACATCTTGGGATTTGAGATAATCAAATGATCTATATTAAAGATCTTGTCCAACTAGTAGCCAAAATGAGCAAGTCCACTTTGGTTAAAACCAGAGACTTCCATAGCAAGTATGTGAGCAAATATGAATTTCTTTTGGGATGCATAAGGTATTTCCTAATTAATTATAAATATGCTAAATTATATTTTGTTTTTCTTGATAGATTTAAGTGTGAAGACAGGATTTCGATCCCATAAAGTTCGCAGATTCAATCAGAAAGAATTAACTAACAGGGTACATCATATTTAAAATTAATCAGGTTAAAATTCATAACCATTCATATATTTTTCATGTCAAAGGGACTCTAAATGCCTCTAATAGTGATGTTCAAAAGCATGTTGTATTAACTATTCAATAAGATACTCATGAGATTGATCAAAACCCCACCACTTTCACCCTTACATTTGACAGGGTAAACTCACTCAATAAGGAAGTCAGCATGGTTTTAAATCTCACTTTGACATCTTGTCTCATTCATGGACGAGACCCAGTTGTATTTGATGAGTCAACTCGTCTTTAAGAGACTAACCATTTAACTTGATTTATAATTATTTATTTACATATATTTATATAATAATAACTATAAGTTTTTTTTATATATATAAAATAAGGTTGATTAGAAAATGTTTAATCATCTAATATGTATTTAAATTCTAAAAAAAATGTATTATTTTAACTAAAATATATAAAATTCCAATTGACTCGGCTGAGTTTTACTTACTCGTCCCAGATTTTAAAAATATCATCCGAGTCATCTCGTTTGTCTCCTGAGATTCTGTGCATGTGAGGTGCCTTGTCTAACTGTCTCGTTCATGGGAGATACCGAGATGACTGTAGGAAGAGATTTAAAACCATGAGGGAATTTAGCCTCCATAGAAACTAGAAAGTGCTTGGCGTTCCTAGAACAAATTACATCCTTATACAATTTCAAAGAGACAATCCTAAAGGTAAACAAATGCCTCAAAACTTAATTATATGAAACAAATACTAAACAATTGGAAACAAAAAAAAATAGAAAAATTATTCCTAATTGGATATTATCATATTTTATTAACTATCCAACAAACCATCTAAAGCTAAGAAAAGAGACCTAACAATAACATTAAATTGTGAAAAATCTATTTCAAAAATTGGAAAAAATTAAAAAATTAAAAAATTAAGAAGAAAAAATGTACAAGTAGAAACATCACTCAACTCACCTATTGGGAGAAGTGAAAGCAAAATCCTTCCAAGAATCGCCGTTCCAGAAAAGAATCCGACCGTCGGCGACACCTGTGTAAGGCCCACGACCAAGCGGATCGAACGCCATACTTTCGGGGCCTTGAATCTGGTTGAAGAACTTGATCTCTGATTTCTGTAACAGATTTTCTCTATCTTTTTCGACAGGAATCTCAGACCACGAAGGCATCTCGATTGTATAGGCTTTAAAATCTGGAAAATTAGATATAGTGCTGTGTTTGAAAGGATCGATTCCGCAGTACAGAGCCAGAATGAGAAACAGTGTTGCGAGGATTCCACTCGGTGCCATTGCTAGAATTCGAGGTTTTCTAGCCAGAATAATATAGAGCAAATTAGAGTTTTATAAATATATATCTCTAAAGAAATTAAGGTTTTGTCTTTTTTACTTAAATGTGGTGGATAGACGTACACGTTCACCCATTTCTCTCTTCCTAACAAATCTCGTGCAGGGGCGTAGCTGTTAGGAGAACTACAGAATTATGAGATATCCCCTCACCTACCTCCAATTTCCTCGCAATCCCTCACCTAACAAATTTCATGTAGAGGCGTAACTGTTAGGAGAGCAACACAACTTTGATATACCCCTACTATACGTTCAACTAATTACATGCCCATTTCCCTCACCAACCTTTAATTTCCTTCTTGCAATCCGTCCGACTTCTCTACTGACTAATTAAAAAGTAAATTACATAAATATCCTTTTTCTTCAACATCTAACAAAAAACTTCTGAATTTCTTCGTAAAATCATTAATGTTCAAGTTGTTCAATTATACCATTCTTTATTTTAAAATTTGGTTTCGTGTCTTGTCTCGTCCATGCCGGATACTAAGTTGTCTTGGATTAGTTTTTCAAAACATTTGAGATGTTTTGTTTAAAAATGAGAAAAATGAATGTGGGATTTTAAATTTCGTCTGAAAAATTACCTTGTCCATCCATCTCGTCCATGCTTGATACCAAAACAACTTTGACTATACATCTCAGTCTCAAATTAGTTTTAAAATCATGATACCCTTAACTATAGTTTGCCCCCACTACAAGAAAATCTTGATTCCACCCCTGATCTCATGTAGTAATATAGCATGATTTTCAAATTACACAACAAGACCGGACTAACTCTTCTAGAGTCATCTCGCTTAAGACAAGTTAAACCCCTTTTAACTGGTTTAAGTATGAGAGATCCCATTGACACACTAACTTTTACAGGAACACCCTAATTCATATGTAAATCCTCAAAGAATTAACACATCTTATGGTGTTGTTAGTAAAAGTTGGTGTGGCAATAGAAGTTCTCTTAAATATTTTATATTTAAATAATTGTGGGAGGTAAAATTCTACCTACGAAATAAAGACACGTGGCACTTAATATCAAGGTCAAATCCAAAGGTTGGAGTACTCATAGTTAGAGAAGATTTTGAAAATAACATTATTATATAAACAAAGATGGGATAAGAGTCAAGCGATCGAGATTGTCTAAAGATGGAGCTGCTATAATTAAAATAGAATCTTACGCTAATCAAGGAATGAAGGTTATAAATCAATTCTGTAAAGGTACATGGGACCAGCCATCAAAGGTACTCAATTTCAACCCTAGGACATACTCTACATTTCTTTCTTTAATGGATTGCTTGACTTTAGTGTTGAAATCTTAGTCAAGCTTGGAAGAATCAATGGTGGTCAGATAAATAAAAAATTTTCTCCACAATTTAGTATCATTTGTGAAAATGATACTTTAACACATATAAAAATGGTAGGACATAGACTAGGAGAATTGAGAGAATTGTGAAAATGCCACTTCCTCTCAATATGAGATTTCAAGTAAAACAAGACCAAAATCGTTGAAATCAAAAAAAATTTACAAAAATCCCTCAAAACTTACAAAATTATGTAAAGTACCCCTTGATACATTTCAATTTGACCTCAAATAATGACTTTTTGACACATAATCTCAAAAAACCCCAAGAACGACTATAAACACATCTCCAAAACCAAAAGAATTTTTTTTTGTGAAAATACCCTTGACACTCATAAATTGTGAAAACACCCTTTTCGATCCAAAAATTAAACCCCAATCTAAAATTTAACCCGTCTCAAACTCAACTCACCCAATATTCAAACCCAAGTAAATATCCAAAACCAACCCAGCAAGTAACAAAAACATAAAATTAAAAATAGTAACCCAACCTACCCACTAACTATCCCTACACAAATCCCACTTAACCTACTCCAGCACATGCAACCTCCACCCACTCCACCTTTTTATTTGTTTAGTCCCTTATAAACCCACGTACCTTTTCCTTTTACCGCATTTCTATTTTACTTTTAGAAATTCTCCCCACTACTTTCTTATTGGTAAGTTAGATAAACAACCTTACTAACACATCAACCAAGACTCCCCTTTACCAACACGTCAACATGATTCTCCCAAACAGCACCTATTTTCTCTACCCACAACCCTCCAAAAACCAACGAACTAACCTTCTCAATTCTCGTCCATCTCAAACCAAACCTCTCCTTACAATCTCACCTTCTTACACGTGCCCCCACTTCGCATTCCACCTCCATTCAACTTCGTCCCGCTCCCACCTCTCCTTATTTTTCTCAACAAAATCCCATGTTGAGAGGCCTACAAACTGAAGGCAACAACCACAGGAAAAGTAATTCCAACCAATCTCACTCCCCATAATATATTACTTTCATTAGGGTCCCTCTTCTTCTCAAACTCTTCTAATCTCACTCACAGCCCTACGACTTTCACTCTCACTTAATCTTGTTTTTGCTGTGTTGTTAGAAAAAAAAATAATAATAATAAGAAAGTAAAATAATAAATAATAAATAATTATCGATTGGACTCAATTATTGATTTAAACAAAGCAAGGTTTCTATTGAATATAATAACCTTAAAATGGATTTCACCCCTATAACATGATAGTAATCTTAGGACGTTACAGACACACGTATACAAGATAGCACTCCAAGTGTACATGTACAATCGAACTTGTACTATATATGTACTCTCAAGGATTCACAAATAATCTATAATAATAAAATAAATAAAAAAGGTGCAATATAACAAATAAAATTCTGAAAAATTGAATGATCCAAAATAGGAAACATATGAGAATTTATAGAATTAGATGTCTCTCTGGACAGTCACCAATATTGTTGACAAGGGTGCTTGGGTTGTGACTGTTCTAACAAACGCACATGTCTGAAGAGTTCTGACACCATTTGTGTTTAGTAGAATAGTCACGAGTTGATTTCACTTGAGTCTCTTAGAATAGTCACGAGTTGTAACTCAGTGAGTTCAACTTGGTTCAACAAAGATTTAGCAAAAGTGGGTCTTTCAAGCGCATTCACGTAAGTTTAAATTCGAAGATCTGCACTCCCCTGCACGCACTAAGAGGTTCAAAAGAAATAAAAACCCAGGTTTTAAATTCATCAAACTTTTGGATAAAACCTTGAGGTTCAAACAAACGCATTTTAGAGATAGGGCATTCATTCTGTCCCAAATCTATTCATTCCCAGATTCAACCCTTTTTTTCAGATTCATTTTCAATCGTTCTTTCCTAGATTTATTCCTTCATTCTCAATTTTACTCAGCTAGATACCGCCGAGGGTTTTCTCGGAATTATGCTAAGTTACTACCGAGGGTTTTCTCGGAACTATGCTCAGATGCCGCCGAGGGTTTCTTGGAAGTATGCTCAGATGCCGCCAAGGACTTTCTCGGAACTATGCTCAGATGCCGTCGAGGGCTTTCTCGAAATTATGCTCAGATGCTGCCGAGGATTTTCTAGGAATTATGCTCAAATCCCGCCGAGGGTTTTCTTGGAATTATGCTCAGATGCCGCCGAGGGCTTTCTCGAAATTATGCTCAAATGCCGCCGAGGGCTTTCTCAGAATTATGCTCAGATGCCGCCGAGAGTTTTTTCGGAATTATGCTCAGATGCCGCTGAGGGTTTTCTCGGAATTATGTTCAGATGCCGCCGAAGGTTTTCTCATAATTATGCTTAGTTATGCTTAGTTTATGCTCAGTCTATGCTCAAATTATGCTCAGTTTATGCTTAATTTATATTCACTTTGTACTCAGATTTTACTCTAACTCTTTGAAATCTATCACAGATTTTAAGTCTACACACTTGCACAGTTGTTACATCAGTCAAGGAGAATTTTCTAAAATTCAAGGGTCTAACACTGCAAGTGAGAGCTCGCGCTCAAGGACTTTACATTTTTTTAATTCGGGGAGAGCTTTATCCTCAAGGATCCGAACACCCCGACGAATTACTAAATCAGGTTGCAAAATGAACTGTCACTAGCTTTGGCATTCAGATTTCGCACTATCTACCAAAATAGATTTGCTATCTAGTTTGCTTCAACCCTCTGCCAAAGAGGGGCATCTATAGACACCCCATTTTTGCATTCGCCTGATTAATCAACTCGTTAACCCAATCGCAACGGTTCCAAATGATGGATGTTTATTCCAATGCTTTATTTTGTTACCATATATGTTTCAGAAATCCGAATGAGGTATCTCGAACTGACAAAACCTTAGAAAATCACGCTACGCTAGGAAAATATGACCCCAGAAACATAGAAATCATCATTTTTTAGACAAAAAGAAGCTTTACAATAAAAATCACTAAAAAATGACCAAATTACAAAAATACCCCTAACCTTAAAATATCCCTAGAGCCTACGTTACCCTTAGGAAAACTCATTCAAACACATAAAATAACAAATCGAAGTCAAATAAATCATTTAGCCAATTTTCACAAAATTTGACAAAATTATGAAAATACCCCTCATAAAGTTCACGACCATTTCATACAAAAAATTTCATAAATGACACAAAGCAATATTCCTATTGAATTCCTTACGAAAAATCGATTCCAAAACATCCTACAACATAAAAAACCAACTTAAAACGCAAAAAGTCTTCTCCGAGGGTAAAACGATAATTTCATAATTTTTATAATTAAAAATTTTAAAATTAATAAATAATATATTAAATAATTAAAGAGAAACATTAATAAAATTAATTTAAAAATTGAAACTAAAAAAATCGATCAATCAGGCTCTCAGGCAAAATTGTTGAGGGTTGCCAAGATATTTCTTCACGGACCCCTCCATTTGGGGGTCTAAAGAATTAAAGATATGATAGAGGGGGGGGTTCTCAAAAAAATTAAAGTCAATCAAGCAAGACTAAATTCAAGGTATTAAAGTCAATCAAGTAAGACTAAAGTCAAAATTAAAGTCAATTAAGTAAGACTAAAGTCAAGATATTAAAGTCAATCAATTAAGACTAAAGTCAAAATTTTAAAGTCAGTCAAATAAGACAAAAAGTCAAAATCTAATAGAGTTCTAATTAAATAATAACTCTATTTAATAGAATTCTAACAAAAATATAACTCTACCTAAAATAATTCTAATTAAAATACAACTCTACCTAAAATAATTCTAACTAAAATACAACTCTAACTAAAAGAATTCTAATTAAACATTAATTCTATCTAAATCAACCCTTAAAAAAATCTATAAATAGGGGTCCTCACACCCTATTTTCGTATCAAATCATTAACCCTAAGAGAAGTAGGTCAAAAAGTCCCCCTAGCCTCCCATAAACCCTAGTTTTGAAGCCCCAACTCCTTACATAACACCCATACCTCGATTTTAGCTTCAAATACACTTAGAAGCCCTTCAAAAACACCCCAAAATCCATAACAAATTCGAAGAATGCATATCCAAGAAAGAGATACCTTTCCTCGGAGATCAGAAATCAAATCCGGAGACAGAACGAAGTAAGGAGTACGGTACAAGGAGCAGTTTTATCAAATCTGAGGGAATAGAATCTTTGCGTATCGAAGGTAAAATTTCTTTTATTTTTTTAATCTAGGTTTTTTGTTAGCAATGTAATCTTATTTGGGATAAGTAGAGACCGGCATTGGCCGGGCGGGGTTGGTGTCTAAATGAAAGCACCCTCGATCCGCGGGGTGCGCGGATCCGCTTTTGACCCTTGAGGTTTGGGAGTCGCCACCTAGTTATTACGGTCTAGGAACCGAATATTGACTCTAAAAGGTAAAAGAAACTAATCTACGAAAAATAAGAAACTAAGTCCGAGGATCATATTACGAAGATGGAAGGTGTTAGGCACCAACCCCACCCGGCAAACACCGGTCTCTACTAATTCCCCAAATAAATTACATTGCTAAAAAAACTTAGATAAAAAAAAATTAAGAAATTATACCTTTCCGAAGATAACTTTATCGTTTCCTCAGATTTGATTGAGTAATTCCTTATACAAAATTCCTTGCTTCGGTCTGTCTCCGGATCTGATTTCTGATCTCCGAGGCGAGATATCCCTTCCTTAGATTTAGATTCTTCGGATTTATTTATAGATTTTGGGATGTTTTTGAAGGGATTTTAGGTGTTTGTTAAGCTAAAATTGAGGTATGGGTGTTGGGTAAGGAGTTGGGGCTTCAAAACTAGGGTTTATGGGAGGCTAGGAGGAATTTTTGACCTACTTCTCTTAGGATTTATGATTTTATACGAAAACAGGGTGTGGAGGCTCCTATTTATAGATTTTTTTATAGAGTTGATTTAGATAGAATTAGTGTTTGATTAGAGTTCTTTTAATTAGAGTTGTGTTTTAGTTAGAATTGTTTTAGGTAGAATTGTATTTTAGTTAGAATTATTTTAGGTAGAGTTGTATTTTAGTTAGAACTCTATTAAAAAGAGTTATTATTTAATTAGAACTCTATTATGGTTTTGACTTTTGGTCTTATTTGATTAATTTTTAATATTTTGACTTTAGTCTTAATTGATTGACTTTTAATATCTTGACTTTAGTCTTGCTTAATTGACTTTAATTTTGATTTTAGTCTTACTTGATTGACTTTAATACCTTGAATTTAGTCTTGCTTGATTGACTTTAAATTTTTTGAGAACCCCCCTCTATTATATCTTTAATTCTTTGGACCCCCAAATGGAGGGGTCCTTAAAGAACTATCTCACAAACCCTCAACAATTTTTCATGAGAGCCCGATTGATCAATTTTTTTAGTTCAAATTTTTAAATTAATTTCATTAATGTTTCACTTTAATTATTTAATATTTTATTTATTAATTTCGAAAATTTTAATTATGAAAATTGTGAAATTACCGTTTTACCCCCGGAGAGGACTTTTCACGTATTAAGTCGATTTTTAATGTTCTAGGATGTTTTAGAATCGATTTTTCATAAGAAATTCAATGAAAATATTAGTTTGTGTCATTTATGAATTTTTTTGTGTGAAATGGTTGTGAACTTTATGAGGGGCATTTTCGTAATTTTGTCAAATTCTGTGAAAATTGGTGAAATGATTTATTTGGTTCCAATTTATTATTTTATGTGTTTGAAAGAGTTTTCCTAAGCGTAACGTAGGCTCTAGGGTCATTTTGACGTTAGGGATATTTTGGTAATTTGGTCATTTTTAGTGATTTTTATCGCAAAATTTCTTTTTGTCTGAAAAATGATGATTTCTAAGTTTCTGGGGTTATATTTTTCTAGCGTAGCGTGGTTTCTACAGTTTTGTCAGTTCGAGATAGCTCATCCAGATTTCTAAAACATTTTTGGTAACAAAATAAAGCAATGGAATAAACATCCATCATTGGGAATCATTGCGATCGGGTTGACGAGTTGATTAATCAGGCGAGTGCAAAAATGAAGTGTGTACAGATGTCCCTCTTTGGCAAAGGGTTGAAGCAAACTAGATAGCAAATCTATTTTGGTAGATAGTGCGATATCTGAATGCCAAAGCTAGTGACAGTTCATTTTGTAGCCTGATTTAGCAATTCGTCGGGGTGTTCGGATCCTTGAGGGTAAAGCTCTCCCCGAACTAAAAAATGTCAGGTCCTCGAGCAGAGCTCTCACTGGCAGTGTCAGATCCTTGAATTTTAGAGAATTCTCCTTAACTAAAAAGTGCAAGTGTGAGTATATGTATTGTGTGAAATTGATCAAAGATTGAGAAAAAAAACTAAGCATAATCTGAGCATAAACTGAGCAAAGTGAGCATAATCTGAGCAAAATTTGAATGTCTTCTTTTACCTACCCTAGGTGAAAGAGTAATAAACTAAGTTTTTTGGGAAGTTCTACTCTACCTACTCGGAGTGAAAAAGTAATGAACTAATTTTTTTGGGAGTCCTACTCTACCTGCCCAGGGTGAAAGAGTAATGAACTAATTTTTTTTTTAGGAAAGTTCTACTCTACCTACTCTAAGTGAAAGAGTAATGAACTAAGCTTTTTGAGAGTCCTACTCTACCTGTCCAAGATGAAAGAGTAATGAACTAATTTTTTTGGGAAGTTCTACTCTACCTACTCGGAGTGAAAGAGTAATGAACTAATTTTTTAGGAGTCCTACTATACCTGCCCAGGGTGAAAGAGTAATGAACTAATTTTTTTTTTTGAAAAAGTTTTATTCTACCTACTCGAAGTAAAAGAGTAATGAACTAAGCTTTTTGAGAGTCCTACTCTACCTACCCAGGGTGAAAGAGTAATGAACTAATTATTTTTTTTGGGAAGTTCTACTCTACCTACTTGGAGTGAAAGAGTAATGAACTAAATTTTTTAGGAGTCCTACTCTACCTGTCCAGGGTGAAAGAGTAATGAACTAATTTTTTGGGAGTCCTACTCTACCTGCCCAGGGTGAAAGAGTAATGAACTAATTTTTTTTTTTGGAACAAACGAGGAATTAACCTCGCATTGATTTTTTTTTTTAATAAAAAACTGGATTTTATGAAGGTCCGATAAACATTTTAACTCTCTTTGAATTTTAGGAGTTTTCAAAATTGCTATCAAGAGGGTAACCTTTAATTCAAAGTTAACCTTATCCTTTGGGATTGGAATTGACCAGGTTTCAAAACCAAAATGCCCTTAGTTTGATAGGGAACATTGCACTGGGGATAATTGAACATAATTTGAAAACAAATGCCCCTAGTGTAAGGGGGAAACTGTACTCTTTAGAAAAGGAAGTGCCCTTGTTATGAAAGTTTGAAATCTTTGATTAGCGCAAACGCAATAAAGGTTTAACTTTTAATTTTGAATTTTTATATTGAAGATTTTGAGTCAGGCTCAAAGAAATTGGAACAAAATATTTCTTTCTGAAATTCATCATAGAATTTATTTTTTCTCCTCGTTGGTTTACTTAAGGACATGAAACTCTTCAGATCAATCATAGACAAGATACTTGTATCCCCTGAGTCTATATTTGATTCAAACTGGGTATTGAAACTTGATCATTTGGACTTCTGATGTTTCTGCTCGGACTGTCTTTTCAGCTTCTGAACTCAATTGAGATTTTCTTTTATTTTTTTGATTGCTCTAAGTTTAACCTAGATTGTCTTTTCAAGTTTTCAATCTAGTGAGCATGCTCTAGCTTTTGCCTAGATCACCTTTTTAGGTTTTCGATCTAGCGAGCTTACAATTTTTTCTCTTTTCTTTGCTCTAATTGTTATCAAGGTCGTCATTTCAGATTTTCAACCTTGCGAGCTTGCCTTAATTTTTGCCTAAGCCGCCCTTTTCGGGTTTTCAACTTAGCAGACTTTTTTTTTCTTCTTCTTCCATTCTGAACTTCTGGAGTTACTGTCTGATCATGCTTTACTACCTTCTTTGACTTTTTTCACATGATACTTAAGAGGATTTTTATCGGTAGGCTTATGACTGGGCATAAAAAGAAAGGAATCTTTAGGCTCAAAAATCCAAATGCCCCTTGTGTGGCATTTTCTTTTTCCTTGAATTTTCTTCTCCACTTTGATAATTTTTTTCTTTTGAATTTTTTTCTTTGTCGGGGAATCTATTTTTTTATTTTGATGTGGTCGGGCCTGAAGTAACTTCTCAGGTTGCCTACGTACCCCAAATTTTTGGGATCAGACCAAAACGTAGTTCAAATTTTTCCCTCCCCTAGGTTAGGTAATTGGGCTGAAAAAGAAAAAGACATCATTTTTTGAAAAGGCTGCAAAGGGCTGAGAAAGGAGATATTGAACTGGGTAGCAGGAAAATTGATTCGGCCAAAGATGGCCTCCTTAAATGTAGTACCGTTGGATCTGATCAAGGTTGGTTGACTCTGGTAATTCGATTCCATCATGATCTTAAAGTCTAATAGTTTTTCCAGATAATATTTTCTTAATGATTAAATCTCTCCAATTGAGTTCGAACTTTCTATTATTGAGGAAGAGTACTCAAAATTGTTTTGGGTAGTCTGATGCTTAGATCCTTGACTTATAAGTGATGAACTTTGACTTTCTTGTCAAACATGCGAGTGACTCCTCTCCATTGACAGACCCAATTTGTTTCTAACAATTAACTTCCATCAAAGCCTTGAGATATAGGATTTTCCCTTTTAACCGGTAAGATTGCTTCCATATCATACTAGAGTGATTCTAGTAGAAGACTGTATTGAAGTGTAATATGTCCATAATGCAAATGGTAACTTCTCTGGCCAATCCCGGTGTGATGTGTGATTGACATATTTTCACGATGATTGTCTTGAGATTTTTACTGGCTGCTTCAACTATTCCATCGATTTTAAAATTCCAGCACTGATACATTTTATAATCCCTCCTTTGATTATGTCAGTCAATTTGGTTTGTATATGTGGTGTTCTCACAGGATGGGTATATATTTCATGTTGAACAACACTCCAAATTTAACCTACATATCCTCATAGGATCATGTAAGCAAGTCTTTTGAATTTTCTGAATAAATTCATCATCTCTTTATGCTTATCTGGGGATAAGTTAGTTCCAATTTGAATTTCTTGGGAATTATTTTTGTTCCGAGGTCAATGACCTTTTGTTCCTCGAGCAAGACATTTATCTTCTCATTCAAGAGAGGGTTCCTTATTAGAGGAATTTCTATTTGAAGTCAGTTATTAGTTAACTCATTAATGCGCTCAAGGTATTCAAAAATTTTCTTTATTCAATTAAATTTAGATGGGGCGACTGACACCATTGCAGACTCGACAAACTAACTTGAGTAGACAAAATAAGAAATAAAAAGATAGACTTAATTACTGAATTGATAGAAAGAACTGGACTCAAGACTCATAAACAACTAAAGACAATTACCCACAACGGGCTTGATTACAAATTGAGGACTCGAGAAACTATTTCCAAGCGATTGGACTGAGTCTTCTTCTTTAGATTCTTTACATTCTTCAGACTTACTTCTTCTCTCTTGGCCAAGACTGCATTTGGTGGTGAAAACCTTATTAGGGATCGTCACTCTGGTAAGAGGGGGGCTAGGAGGTATATGATTGATTGATCAGATGGGAAAGATTGAGTCAAACGAGAGTTGAGTATTGGATACCATGTTCAAAGTCTGAGGAGGTTGGTAAATGGGTAGAGGGTTGGTAGTAACATTTGACTGCTCAGGGGCAGGGACAATAACTTTTTTGACGTCAATGAGGTCTTGAACTGTATGACAAAGAGCAACACAACGATCAGTAAGATGACCGAAATTTTAGTGAAACTCACAAAATAGGTTGGGATTGTGAGAAGTGGGGAGTGGATTTGGTAAAGGTCGAGGTTGGAGAGGTGCAATGAGCCCTTTACTTAATAGTTTCTGAAAGACATGCTCAAAGGCATACCAAGATTGGTGAATTTCCTACGTGGTCGAGGTTGATTAGGGTTAACTTGGTTACTAGGCAAGATAGTAGATTGGACGGGTGTAGTAAACGTATGGGCTACATAGGCGTGATCAGCGCTAGACTTGGAATTGGTGAAAGGCTTTTTGAACTTGTTGTCCGAAGGATTGGAAAGGATTCTGGAAGCGAAAGCATCTTCCAATTGGCTACCAGCTTGCAATAGAGACTCGAATGTAGGAAGGTATTGGGAGACTAGATGTTGGGCATATCCTTGCGAGAGGTTTTTTAAGATAATGGCCACTTGTTCTTTCTCTGAAGGTCTATCCCACATTTGTGCAGCCTTGGCCCTCCAACGACCGATGAAGTCAGTAAATGTTTCCCCATTCTTCTATTTAATTGACTCCAAGTCCCTTCTTGAAGTTTCAATTTTGGTACTGTATTTTTACTGATGCCAGAAAGCCTTTGACATATTCTCCCATGTACCTACTATAGCTGGATCTTGAGACATCAGCCATCGTAGAGCTGATCCTGACAGAGTTCGTTGAAACAGTAATGTCATATGTTCGTCGCTAAGCCCCATAGTGCGCATGTTAGTAACATAAACCTTAAGATGTATTTTTGCACAACCTACCCCACTGAACTTATCCATTTCAGGCATCACAAACTTCTGTGGCAGATGAATTCTAGGGATACGGTTCAGAGCTTCAATGCCTGTTGCAAGTTCATCGATACCCTTTATACTCTTTATAGCTGACTCTAGTTAAGACATTCTGTTGGCTAACACTGGATTCTCATCAACATACTCTTCGTCTCCATCGAGTTTGAAGGTTTCATGGGCATGTCTCGCTGTATTTTCTTTTATCATTTTTCCTTTAGGATCGTCAAGGGGATTGCCAGTTGATTCTGAAATCTGTTCTAACACTTCTACTTTGCCTTTTATACTGTTGATATCATTGGCAAAGGCTGCCAAGATCTTACAGATCTCTGTAAGTTCAGATTCTGAAGCCATCTCTCCTTGTTGACTTGGTATTATAGCTCGTTCTAACCGATTGGACTTACGACTCCAACTAGGAGGTGGACGCTTGAGTTTGGGTGCAATGATAATCCTATAGGACCCCATCAAAGATAAATCTGATCAATTTTAGTGTTACCCCCTTGATAACATTTTAAATGAACCTTAAGGTTTTATTGAATTCTGTGCACCAATCCATTAAACAATTCATTCATGTAATGATTATTCAGAAGGAAAATAATTTTATTGCACAAATATGATTATTTTTTCGCAATCATATTTTAGTAATTTTTCAAGGTCCATGCAAAAAAAATAGATCCTTTTGTAAATCATTTTTCCTTTAAAAAATAGATATTTTGTAAGTCATTTTTCCTTCATTTTTTTCTCTTTTGGAAAATATTTTTTCTAAAGAACACTTATTTTGGAAAACATTCTTTTCTGAAAAATATTTTCCTTTTCTTCTTTGAAAATTCGATTTCCATTTTGATTTAAATGGCCCGGTTCATCATGATTGTTGGATCGAGATGGACTGGGTCATTATTGAATTTTTGCAAGAAATGGATTCTTTATTGGGTTGGTGCACCCATTTTAATTTTCAAAAACAACATTTTTGATTCTTGAGGACAATCATACACTCTGATCTCATCATCCACATCATTCACATCAATCACAAAGTCTCATAAGATTCCACTCAATAAACAACCCGGGAACACCCACGATAAGTTCGAGTCGTGACCTACAGGGAAAGTTTCTAGACTCTAAGCTTACTACGTGCAATGCATTTTATCTGGCCACCCTTGCCCAAATACACCTATATACCTTTCGATACGTGGTGACTTGGTTGGATATACCGTATATGTGATAATCTAAAACCTCAACTCACTTCTCTGAAGCCAAAAACAGCCTGTTTGATCTCCAGTTGAGAGGTGGCGCATGATGCTGAGTAAGGGCCCACTTAAATACCTCTCGTACAGTAGGGTACAGTGGGGCAAGATCTCGCTTAGGCACCGATTTTGACCAAGAAGTGCAATTGATATACTTAGATTATCTTTTACATACCTATGGGTACGAGTCAAGAGTTGTAGCTTTCATAAATGGTTTGGCATCCCACGAAGGGACCGACCACGTACTAGTACTACGTTGGCAATCAGGACATGTGACTGTGTGGATCACAATAGATCAAAGGCTCAGGTCACTCCAGCCTGGGTGCATCAATATATCTTTCAGAATCACCTGATCAGACGGTATTGATGCCCCAGTTTGATATACCCTAAGGTACATGACTGGAGTTGTGATTTTCATGAAATGACGTCGCATCTCCGAAGAGATCGGGCTACGCACTAGTACCACGTTGGCTATATGGGACGTGTAAGTGTGCAAAGCAGTAAACGTGCATGTGGTGTGTGCAAAATAGAGTGGGGTGTGCCCGGGGCGTTTTCAAAACACATGGGTCCATGGGTCCAATCATATTATACAAGCAAAGATATCCCATGATATTAATCAAAATATTCAACATTCACAACATTAGGATCAAGGCCTGCACATCTCATATGTATCTCAATTGAGATCATGATATGTGTATGAGATATCACATAAATATCTACTCTCAAATCACTTAATAAATTGATCATCGATCAATAACGTGTGATCAAGCTAATTAAGGCATTAAAGAAGGATGGACATGATATATCAAAATATGGTCTAATGTCAATAATCAAGATATTTACACATACCAATCAAGATCAATCAATCACGATCACACACATATCACAACAAAATGACGCAGTCAAGAAAACGTTGAATATCACATGGTATACTATGAATTTGACTAAGAAGAATTCCCCAAAAGTAAATTCCCCTTTCTTTTATTTTTTATTTTTTATTTTTTTTTTTTTTTTTTATGATGTTGAAGATTAATTAGTTACCAGCTTTAACAAGTTGAGATATCTGCTCACAATAAAATTTGTTAATTCAAGAACTCAAATGTGGAGAAACAAAATGACCTGATCAATAAGTTATCAGTTGGAAACCGATCAACATTTGAAGAACTAAACCTTTTCAATTGGATCAATGAAACCCATGATTTTTTTTCTTTCCATACTACAACACCCACTTCAAAACCCCAAAAGACTCCTCCATCGAACTCTTACATCAAATGGACTAAGGTTGCAAATGACCTTGTAATGGACCTTGAAACTTTTTGATGCCAATCGAAAGCTTGACTGGCCTTGCTATTTTAAAGATCAACAAAAAAAGCTTGATTGCAAACGATTTACGATTTCTAGGAACGAAGAGATTGGATGAACAATCAAAGAAGAAGTCGATTGAGGGAGAGAGAGAGAGAGAGAGAGAGGGACGTCCTCTCTTCTTTCTCTGCTGTTTTTCGTTCTGTTATTTTGGAGAAGGAGATAAACAACCGTAGAAACAGATTTCTACTAATGGCACACCACGCGTAAAAAAAAATTTTGGCGATTTTTTTTCTAATTTTTTTTTTTGAATTCTCTCCTCATCACGAACAACATTAAAAAAAGTAATTTTTTCTTTTTAGTGCATCACTCACAAATAATTTTTTTTTCACAACTCACCCCTATGCCTAGTAACGTGCCAAAAAATCATCAAAAATTATTTTTTTTCTTTTAAAAAAAAAAAAAAAAATATATATATATATAATATATATATATATATATATATATATATATATATATATATATATATCATAACTCTCATCTCAACCACCATCATTCCATCCTCAATTTATGTCAATTTGAATCTTTCATTATTAGGGTCATCCCAAAATGATCCCAGATTGAATCAAAAAGAAAAATTATATGCCAAATCCGAAATATCCAAAATTGAACAAAAGGGTATTAATAAAGGATAATACAAAAAAATAAATAATAATCCAAATAAACAATGAGTCAACACCCATTATTTTAGACCATTACCTTCTTGAAATCCTGCATGATTTTAAGGTCATTTTGAATAACCCTTCGATGATCCATAAAAAAAGTGTCAAAATAAAATATTCAACATCCAAACCAGTGCTCAATAATTAAACAAAAAAGAATGATAAAAAAAAATAAAATAAAATAAACAACTAAACAAATAACTAAAAATAAAATAAAATAATTTAAAAAAAAAATTAGGTCCTACTGGCAATGTTTCCCATACTTGGGGCTTTTCAAGTCTGATCCTCAAATGTCCCCAGTGGAGTCGTCACTAAAAGCGCCCTCTATCCGCAGGGTGCGCGGATCCGCTTTTGACCCTTAAGATTTGGGAGTCGCCACCTAGTTATTACAGTCTAGGAACTGAACATTGACTCTAAAAGGTAAAAGAAACTAATTTACGAAAAATAAGAAACTAAGTCCGGGGATCACGTTACGGAGTTGGAAGGTATTAGGCACCAACCCCGCCCGGCAAACACCGGTCTCTACTAATTCCCCAAATAAATTACATTTCTAAAAAAACCTAGATAAAAAAAAATCAAGAAATTATACCTTCCCGAAGACAACGTTATCGTTCCCTCAGATCTGATTGAGTAATTCCTTGTATAGAATTCCTTGCTTCGGTCTGTTTCCAGATCTGATTTCTGATCTCCAAGGCGAGATATCCCTTCCTTAGATCTAGATTCTTCGGATTTGTTGATGGATTTTAGAATGTTTTGGAAGGGCTTTTAGGTGTTTTTTAAGCTAAAATTGAGGTATGGGTGTTGGGTAAGGAGTTGGGGTTTCAAAACTAGGGTTTATGGGAGGCTAGGGGGACTTTTTGACCTACTTCTCTTAGGGTTTATGATTTTATACGAAAATAGGGTGTGGAGGCTCCAATTTATAGATTTTTTTTTAGAGTTGATTTAGATAGAATTAGTTTGATTAGAGTTGTGTTTTAGTTAGAATTGTTTTAGGTAGAATTGTATTTTAGTTAGAATTATTTTAGGTAGAGTTGTATTTTAGTTAGAACTCTATTAAATAGAGTTATTATTTAATTAGAACTCTATTAGGGTTTTGACTTTTGGTCTTATTTGATTAACTTTTAATATTTTGACTTTAGTCTTAATTGATTGACTTTTAATATCTTGACTTTAGTCTTGCTTAATTGACTTTAATTTTGATTTTAGTCTTACTTGATTGACTTTAATACCTTGACTTTAGTCTTTCTTGATTGACTTTAAATTTTTGGAGAGCTCCCCTCTATTATATCTTTAATTCTTTGGACCCCCAAATGGAGGGGTCCTTAAAGAATATCTCACGAACCCTCAACAATTTTCATGAGAGCCCGATTGATCAATTTTTTTAGTTCAAATTTTTAAATTAATATTTTACTTTAATTATTTAATGTTTTATTTATTAATTTCAAATTTTTAATTATGAAAATTGTGAAATTATCGTTTTGCCCCCGGAGAGGACTTTTCACGTTTTAAGTTGGTTTTTAATGTTCTAGGATGTTTTAGAATCGATTTTTTGTAAGGAATTCAATGGAAATATTAGTTTGTGTCATTTATGAAATTTTTTGTGTGAAATGGTTGTGAACTTTATGAGGGGCATTTTCGTAATTTTGTCAAATTATGTGAAAATTGGTGAAATGATTTATTTGATTCCAATTTGTTATTTTATGTGTTCGAAAGAGTTTTCCTAAGCGTAACATAGGCTCTAGGTTCGTTTTGATTTTAGGGATATTTTGGTAATTTGATCATTTTTAGTGATTTTTATCGTAAAACTTCTTTTTGTCTGAAAAATGATGATTTCTAAGCTTTTAGGGTTACATTTTCCTAGCGTAGCGTGGTTTCTACAGTTTTGTCAGTTCGAGATACCTCATCCGGATTTCTGAAACATTTCTGGTAATAGAATAAAGCAATGGAATAAACATCCATCATTGGGAATCATTGCGATCGGGTTGATGAGTTGATTAATCAGGTGAGTGCAAAAATGAGGTGTCTACACTAACACCTTCCAACCTTGTAATGTGATCCCTGGATTCAGGTTTTCTTTTCTAGATTAATATTTTTATCTGTTTAGGGTCAGTATTCGGTTCCTAGACCGTAATAACTAGGTAGCGACTCCCAAACCTCAAGGGTCAAAAACAGATCACCGCACCTTGCTGATCGAGGGCGCTTTCAATATCTTCCTAGTGTAGTGTGATTTCTACAATTTTGTTAGTTTGAGATACTTCATCTGAATTTTTGAAACATATCTAGTACCAAATAAAACATTAGAATAGTCATCCATCATTAAGAATCGTCGCGATCAGGTTAACGAGTTGATTAATCAGGTGAGTGCAAAAATGAGGTGTCTACAGATGCCCCTCTTTGACAGAGGGTTGAAGCAAACTAGATAGCAAATCTACTTGGTTGATAGTGCGATATCCGAATGCCAAAGCTAATGACAGTTCATTTTGTAGTCTGATTTAACAATTCGTCGTGACACTTGGATCTTTGATGGTTAAACTCTCCCCGAACTAAAAGGTGTCAGGTCCTCTAGTCTCAACTCTCATTGACGGTGTCAGATCCTTGAATTTTGGAAAATTCTCCCTGACTAATCAAAAAGTGCACGTGTGTGTAGTTGTATAATGCTTATTGAGTATTCTATCGGATCATTGAGAATAAACTCTCTTCGATTAAAAGAATGTCAGGTCCTAGAGATCTTCTCTTACTGACAATAATGATTCAAATCGAAATACATTTTATGCAATGAAAATAATCATACGATATTGTAAGAACTTCATTAAAATTTTTTTTCAGAGTTCGAAGAGTTTGAGTCTCGTTTATCGGACTTATGCTTATTGGAACTACGCTTCTTAGGCTGAGGTTTGTAGGAACTTAAACAATCTTGTTAATTCAATATATGATTCAAACAAAGCTGGAGTCTCGTTTCTCGGACTCTGGCTAAGATTTACAGGAACTTAAACAATCCTATTAAAATTGGAATCTCGTTTCTCGGACTCGAACTGTAAAACCCCAAATTTTTAATTCATATCTCGAGGAAAAAAATAAATAGTGGAATTTTTAGAAAATCTTGAAAGTGGGACTTAGGGGTAAAACTTTAGGATGTTTCTGATCATTTTTAATAGAATCTGACCTCACCATTGGATTTAAAGTGATCGAAAAACATAGTTTAGCCTGTAAGCACGCTCAAGTGCGAGTCCGAATAGAAAAATTGCAAATCCTCGATTACCGGGTCGGACCAGGCTAAAATAGTGACTTTTGTTAGAGAAAGAATTAGTATGATTCAATTATACCATTAGGTTCGTAACGAAAAATTATTGAATATGGACTATTTATATGCCATTTTTGGAGATCAGGAAGTCGAATTATCGTCAAGAATGAAAACGACGTAAAGTTTAGGGGTCACATCAGGCTAAAAGTGTAAACTTTTGATAGAGACATAATTTGTAGAAATTGACTGTACCATTAGATCCGAAACGAAAAATTAGGCGAAATAGAGTATTCATTTGTCAGTTTTGGAGTCCGGATGATCAAATTATCATTGATCAAAACAATTGACAAAATACTGATTTTGTCCCAAGTTTTATATAAATTAAATTAAATTTTTTTAAAAAAAAAACTCATCTTCCCCAACGCGTCTATACTGCCGAGACATATAAAAACGAAAATTTTTTTTTCTCTTCGATCTTCCACCTCAGATCTTTCACAAACGGCTCACCGTCGACGATCGACGCAGAAGAGAAAAAGATCCACAACTACGTTCTCTACAAAACCCACCCAACCTCTTTCCATTTCAATTTCTTTTTCATCCAATATCGTCAAAAATCAGCCGTATTTGGATACGGAAATTTCGAAACTTTGACCTCAGATTTCGTCAGTTTCTAGGTCAAACCGTCTTCCGACGCAGAAGGGAGAAACGTCCGCAGCCTCATTCTCTACATAACCCACCCAAATTCCTTCCGTTTTCTCTTCTTTTTCACCCCGTATAGTAAAAAATCAGCCGTATTTTTATACGGAGATTTCGTAACTTCGACCTCGATTTTCATCGGTTTCGGGGTCAAACCGTCTTTCGCCGTAGAAAGGAGAAGAGACGAGCACATCGAGATCTTCGAAACCACCAGGCCGGTTTCAAAAATCAGTCGCTTTGAAGTTCGGTCCGTCTCGATTTCCGTGCCAATCGTCTCGATTTCCGCGCACAAGCTTTAATCATTTCGCCTAGAGACTGTAAGGAACTCTCAATTTCTATTAGTAATCGTAGATTGTGAAAATTGCATTTAGGATTTTATTAAAAATTTGTGGTGAGTTTCCAAAATATAGAATTCTTTTGTTATTTAAAAATTCACGCCAGAAATTGCATGTTTGATATGCTTAATTGCATTTTTTAACAAATTATACGTGGGTAGGATATTTTATCGGGTTATTTCTGTCAGTTGGGTCCTATGCACTGCTCGGACCCCGTTTTAATATAAGTTTTGTATTTTTTCAAGATTTTTGATAAAAATGAACTTTATAGTTAGAAAAACTATTTATTATTCAGTTAACTCATGTTGAGTTGATGAATATCAAAAAGTGGATATTTTATTTGAGAAATTTAAAACTGTAAAATTCAAAAAAAAGGGAAAAAGGGTATGAAACGGTAAAATGTCTGAGTCACACCGAGGGGTGATGTCTGCATTTTACGTTGTTGTGTTGTGTGCAGGTTGGTGAACAGATATCCAGGGATAATATTGTTGGTTGCATGTTTATTTAAATTTCTGTTAGCGCGAGGCGCTGTTTACGTTTCCGTTTTGTTATTTATTTTAGGCCGGGTGGCCACACTTGCATGGTAGGAAACTGGATATCTATTCTCAACCTTGTATTGTTAATTTCTCTTTTGTTTTCAAATGAAAATAATATATATATGTAGCTATTTTTTGAGCTGTTAAAGAGTTTGTGAATGCTTGAAGGGATAGTACGTCATATCATCCGGAGTGATGTACTATCCTGGGATGTACGGTAGGGACCACCAAGCTCATACGTGGTATGGGACGCGTATGAGAGTGGAGTCACAACTGGAATCCGGGTTTATTCCTCTCTATCTTTACCAGTGAACTTGTAATGTAAAGGTGGTCGTATACGAATGGTTTGTATATTTGGGAATCACATGCACGCCTGATAGGCATAGACGAAGATGATTAGTCAGTGATCACTAACAATCTATAGTAGTCGAACGTTCTGACACATCAAAAAGAGACCCATTGCTTACGGTCACGTCAAACGGCCAGCCTGAGCTGGATAAATGGTCAACCAAGTGTGGTAAGTGCAGCGACCGGCCACAAAATCAGGAACTAAAAATAAGAGAAGAATTGTAACATCATGTCCCGACTGGGAGCGATCCAGTCCTGAATCCCAACTCTCTAATTCCAATACTCTACCATTGTGTATTATGTATCTGTTGCTTATTTTGATATATAAAATGAAATGCACGTTTAATGTTTCCATTTGATCAGTTAGATTTGTATAAAAAGATAATATTATAGTGAGTAATGCTGATTGATGTAATGTGAATTTTAAAAGGTTTAGTCGTTCATCCTGGCTATATGTACCAGTTAATCGTAGTTTCTTCTTTAAAATTTTGAATATTTTAAAATGATTCAGTATGTTTATTCGTTCATGTTAGGAAAGGTTATTAGCAGAAATTGTGTTCTTCCTTACTGGGTAACCATTGTTACTCACCCTTTCCTTCTCCATTTTTTAGTTTCAGATCTGAAGCTTGGCGAGACAGGTATAGAGCACGAGTGAGAATCATCTGGTGGGTTAGATAGACAGCCAGAGTTTGTCACTTGATGAGTTTTGGGGTTATTACCCCCTAGTGGTATCGATTTGTCTGAGAGTTATATAGATTTTGTTCCGAGTGATAGGAATTTTGTTAGAGTAAGGAATTCATGTATAATCCTGTATATAATTTTTGTTCTTCCGCACTCTGATCTTTCGTACGTTATTAGACGTATATAAGCTTCTGCTAGTATTATATTTTATTTGTTATATGCAGGATTGTATGTCATTTATCAGGTGCAGGTTGAATCGCCTTGGAATGCTAACATAAACAGAGGAGACCATGCCGAAATTTCGAGGTGCCACCTCGTACCTTGAAATCTGACATAGGGATTTGTATTAGCGTTCGGCGGGGCGCCACACGAATTAAGGTTTACAGGAACTTAAACAATCTTGTTAATTCATTATATGATTCAAACAAAGCTGGAGTCTCGTTTCTCGAACTCTAGCTAAGGTTTATAGGAACTTAAACAATCCTATTAAAGTTGGAGTCTCGTTTCTCGGACCTTAGTTAAGGTTTACAGGAACTTAAATAATCCTGTTAATAGTTGGAGTCCTTCTTCTCGGACTCAAACTAAGGTTTATAGAAACTTAAACAATCCTGTTAATTCATTCTATGATTAAAAAAAAGTTGGAGTCTCGTTACTCAAACTCGAATTTACTAAGTCACGTTTCTTGGGCTTATATTTACAGGAACTTAAACAATCCTGTTAATTCATTCTATGGTTCAAAAAAGTTGGAGTCTCGTTTCTCGGACTTGAACTTACTAAGCCACGCTTCTTAGGCTTAGATTAATTAAAGACTCGGTATTATTGAGCTCAAAGATCGGGAGATTGGGCCTTTATTAGCTCATCATGCATCTGGATTCATAATTATCATTGGGCTTCGTCGGACTTTTAAACTTTTGAATAAGATTTTCTTTTTGATCAAGTAATTAAGAACAAAACTTTGGAATCACAAAGATTTTCAAAAATGCCCCTAGTTTCAAGGTTGGTTTTAACTGGAACTTGACTATGAAACTGATGGAATGGATTGCACGATTAGCTATGGACTTTGATATATGACAAACAGAAGAATCTACATTCTTTTAAATTTTCAAGACTTTTAAGATTATCATATGTGCAATAAGAAATTTGATCATTTTTTTGAGAAATATTTAAGCTGAACTTAAAATCTTGATAATTATTGGAATAGAAGATCTTTCTCTTCAAAGTGGTCGATGGTTTTACATTTTCCTTTGGCGAACACTTGAATAACATACTCCTAAATATTCTATAATATTCAAAATGGCTTCTGAGTTTCTTCGACTTCAACATTATTTTCATCGAATATTGTGACTTGAATGATTTTGCATTTCCTAGTTTCTGCACAAGCTTCCTTCTGAATTTTTCTTTTTGAGGAGACATTTTTCCTAATTTGCTAGTGTCCTAATTTTTTCCTAGATCACTTCTTCAGATTTTCAATTTAGCGGACTTTATTTTTTTTTTTCTGATGATGCCTTGATTTTTGCCTAGGTCGACTTTTTAGGTTTTCAACCTAATAGGCCTTTTTTTTATGGTTATACCCTAACTTTTACCAAAGTCACCCTTTTGGGTTTTTGAGTTAGTGGGCTTTCTTTCTTCTTGATGATCTTGAATAATTAACTCAACAACTTCTTTGTTCCTTATACCTTAACCGAGTCAATTAATATTTAGGAGGATTTAATAGGTGGGCTTAGGATATGGTTTAGAAATAAAAAATATAAGGTTCAACTTTCCAAAATGCCCCTAATTTGATATTCTCTCTTTTTTGTCAATTATTTTGATTTTTTTTCTAAATGCCCCTAGTTTGACATTCTTTTTTTTTATCAATTCTTTTAATTTCTTTTTCTAATGTCCCTAGTTTGGCATTCTTTTCTTTTGAACCTTTCAATAGGAGATTTTCCTTTTAGATAACACTTTTCTTAAAAGAATACACATATTCTTTGCGTGACCGGACCTGAAGTAACTTCTCAGGTTGCCTACGTACCCCAAATATTTCTTTTTTTGTTTTTGGATCAGGTCAAAACGTAGTTCATACCTAGACTTCCCTCCCAAGGTTGGTTAGTGTGGTTTAGAAAGAAGATACTATTGATATTTTTTAAAGGTTGTGAGGGGCTAAAATTGTTTTTTTGGTAAGATAGAAAAATTGTTCGACCAAAGAAAACCTCCTTTGGTGAATGCTGCTTGACTTGGTTAAAGTTTCAGAAATTCGATATCTGGATTGCTCTGTCGAGTAAGGTCTTCTTTTGAGAATGAATATTCTTCAGTCATCTTTTGTGAAATTGAGTATGATCGAGTTTTCTGTATTCGACTATTCAACTCTTCTAAAACTTCGAGAAAATCTTTTATTTTTTTATGAATGAAAACTCTCCTCTTTTAAGTAAAAAACATGGTAGATCCACTTGTAGGTCTTAGCTTCTTTGTCGATGCTTTCAACTATATTATTTTTGATCGATAATCTTTGACTTTGAAATCACTATTGACTTTATGTCTTGATCTATGTTTTTGTGCGATCTATCCATATATCCTTATGAGACCATGCAGGAACATTGTTGAATTTCTCAAGTAAGTTTACTATTCTATCATGTTCCCCTGAGGATAATGTAGTGCCGATTTGCACTTATTGAGTGTACTCTTTAACTCCCATATTTATCAAGTTTGATTAGTGAGCTTTGAGTCATTCCTCAAGTAAGATTTTATGTTCACATCATTATTGCACGCATGGTAATCAAAAGCTTATTTATATATTGAAAATAAGAAAATATAGACTGACACACTTGATTAAAGCTTAAAATTAAAAAAAAAACTAATGTAACTGAAGTAACCAACTGAATTTAAAGATTGAAGAAAACTGAAACTAAAAAAGAATACTTAAAGAGAGGACATCATTCTGAATGGAAGGACACAATTCTAAGGTCTCTACCCTTTGGATATCTTCGATGTGTGACTTGAACTTGTTCACTTTTGCTACCTTTTCATGTTCTGATTTGAATCTGTCATATACTGAACAACTCATTGCTTCAATAATTTCTCTGTTCTTTAGTTCTGTCACTGTCTTAGGGTAGTTGAGCTCATTCTGGCATGGAGTAAACGCACTGTTAAGACCAATTGGGTGAATGAAGGAAACTGGGTCAACTGATTCGGATTTGGATATGAATATTAGGTCCAGAGTAGGAGGGGGTTGATTTTAAAAGGTAGGCAAAGGGTTAGTCTTAAAATTAAGAGTAATAGGAGCAGGTATGGTGACTTTTCCTTGCTCAATAAAGTCTTGGATAGCTTGACAGAAGGTAATGCACCTATCAAGAACATGACCGGGCATTTGATGAAATTTACAAAATTGACCATTGTCCAAATTTGGAGGGAGGGGATTAGGTAAAGTCTTAGGTTTCAGTGGTGTCAACAATCTCATTTTCATTAATTTTTTATAGGCAACACTAAGGGACATTCCAAGATTGGAAAATTGTTTCATCGGCTTAGTTTGTAAAGACTGAGTGGCTTGAGAAGATAATGCGAAAGAGGTGTTTGTCACTTGTAAGGAATTGAAACTGAGTTTGAAATGTTTGGGTTTTGACTCAGACGAGTTACCAAAAATTCTAGAAGAGTAGGCATCCTCAACTTGATTTCCAACCTCAATGAGGGATTGAAAAATAGGAAGGTATTGAGGCATTAAGTACTTGGCATAATTTGGAGTGAGATTCTCGAGGATGATCTTGACTTGTTCCGTCTCTTGAGATTGCTCCCACAATTGAGCGGCTTTAGCTCTCCATCGAGCAATGAATTCAGTGAAGGTTTCCCCAGGCTTTTGTTTGGTAGTTTATAAATCTCTTTTTATGAGTTCTATATCCATGTTGAATGAATACCGACCAATAAACTCTTTCATCAATTCATGCCATGCTCTTACCTGAGATGAGTCCAATGACATTAACCAGCGTAGGGCAGGACCGTGGGAAACAAGGTCATTGCCCCTAATCAAAGAACAAGATCGTTGGAGTATTTGATATTCTTCAAAGCAGTTTCAACCTGAGTTATTCGATAAGCTAAGATATGGTCGACAAGTAATTCATTATTTTCTTGATTTTCGACGAGGTCAAACACAACCTGAGGTTCTATAGTTTTATTTTTTTTTCAATTTTCAAGGATTCAATTTGTGTTTGGACAGAAGCAATAATCTATACTTGAAAAGATTCTAAAATCTGACGGATCGCAGCTTCATCCATGGTACTCGTTTCTTCTTGTGGCAAAGACTGACTACTTAGCAATGGTACTCTGGAAAGATAACTTTTTTCACAGACCCAAAGTGGTACAGATGGAGGTTTAAAACATTTGAGACCAATTATCACCTGAGTGGAAGTACACCGAGATTGACCATTGATTATGAAAGTTTGATTCTTGACCACATGATTAAAATTTTGAGATTAGCTTAAGTCTAGTGGGAAACATTGAATCTAATTGCACTATAAATCTATAGTGACCAAGAAGGTGAAAAAAGTTATTCACAGATCTGCCCCTGATTGGGATAGAACCTTTGATTAGACGAAATAATTTTGACCCTAGGATTATATCTATTTGGTATAAAATGGTCTGAATCCTTGAAAGTAAAACCAATTATTCCAACCGATTTGATGTTGATTAGTTTGATCCATTTGTCAATAGGGCCAATTGACTTACATTTCACACATTGGGTTGGACCGATATTGTGGTTCTAGATTGAACGATCTTGATCGATCCGCCCACTTACTTATTGGTTGGATTGATTAAAGTAACCCGGGAATACCCATGGTCGGTTCGGGTCGTGACCTATAGGAAGGTTCCTAAACTCTAAGTTTACTACGTGAAATAAAATTTATCTAGCCACCCTTGTCCAAGTGCACCTATATACTTCTTGAGCGTACTCAATCAAACGGTGCGTGGTGACTTGGTTTGATATACCATATAGGTGATAATCTAAAACTCCAACCCCTTTCTCTGAAGTCAAAAGCAGTCAATTTAATCCCCAGTTCAAAAGTGACGTATAATGTTGAGCAAAAGCCCTCTTAAATACCTTTCGTCTAGAACAGACGTAGTCTATCCCCCTCGTACAGTAGGGTACAGCGGGGCAGGATCTTGCTTAGGTACTGATTTTGACCAAGAAGTGCAATTGGTGAACTTGAATTATCTTTGATATACCGTATGAGTACGAGTCTAGGGTTGTATATTTCATAAATGGTTTAACATCCCACGAGTTGACCGACCACGTACTAGTACTACGTTGGCAATCGGGACATGTAACTGTGCGGCTTATAATAGGACAAAAGGTTCAGGTAGTCCCAGCGTGGGTGCATCGATATACCTTTCAAAGTCACCTGATCAAATGGTACTGATACCCCAGTTTTATATACCCTAAGGTACGTGATTGGAGTTGTGATTTTTATGAATAACGTCGCATCTCCGAAGAGATCGGGTCACGTTCTAGTGCTACATTGGCTAGAAGGGACATGCAAGCGTGCAATGCAATAAAATAAACGTGCTAGTGGTGTGTGTAAAGTAAGATGGGGTGTGCGCGGGGCATTTTTAGATGAATGGACCTATGGGCCAGATTAGATTATCACAATATGGATTTCAAATATTAAACAAAATACAAACAACATCCATAATATTCAATTCAAGATCATATTATGCATATCATAAAGATATATTAGATCATGGCATATCAAATGGACAATTACAGAATATTCAATCAGATTTAACATTGAAATCGGCATAGAATGAATCAAAATAATTTTTTTTATCTTTATGATCCAATCAAAGATCATTTTGGGCTACCTTAAACAAGTTGAGATTTCAAAGAATATATTAAGTTAATAATGAAATGATAATTGTCGAGATAATAAATTATGGTCATTCTTTAAAAAAAATTATTTTTTACTATTTCTTTTAAGAAAACAAATTGATTTTTATTTTGCTAAGCAACACTAAAAAACTTCTCTCTTATTTGAAGAAATTGATTTTTTTTTTTTTTTATAAAAAAACTTAAAAGAACTCTTTTTTTTTATATGTTGCTGCCAGCAACGCACAATAGCACAACAGTAATAACAACACACAACAGCAACATTCATAAAAACTTAATTCAATTTTAAAAAAAAATTTGTTCCTTTTTTTAAGAGAAAAACCAAATATAAAAAATTTTGAAACAAAGAGAAATTTTTATTTTTATTTTTATTTTTTTAATGTTTATTTTTTAAAAACGTTTTTTTTTTTTATTTTTTAAATATTTTTTTTAAAATTACTATCAAAGAGCATGTATCCTAAAAAAATTAAATAAAAAAATAAAAATAAATAAATAAATTTTTTTATTTAAAAAAAAAATCTTTATGATCGAACAATCTTCATTTCATTTTACCTCATTATTTTCCTTTAAACCATTAGATTATTTGGGAATCTCCTAAATCGAACTCAAAAAAAAAAAAAAAAACATCCAAGAATATGCTCTCCAAACTTTTATAGCCAATTTCAGCATCATTTCATCTTCAATTCATATGTCAATTTAAATATTTCATTGTTTAGGGTCATCCCAAATGACCCTAGATTAAACCATAAAAAAAAAATTATATGTCAAATCAAAGTATCCAAAATCGAATCAAAGAATACCAATAAAGGATAATACAATTCTAAAAAAGAATCCAAATAAAAATGGGTCGACACCCATTTTTCCACATCATCATCATCTCAATATCTTGCATTATTTAAAGTCATCCCAAACGACCATAAATTGAATCATAACAAATAATATTCCATAATAATATACTAAAAATGATGCCGAGAGAATATAATACAATCCCATAAATAAACGAATCAAATAAACTAAAAATAAATAAAATAAACATAAAAAAAACTAGGTCTAAATGAAAATGTTCCCATACTTGGGGGTTTTCAATTTTAATCCTCAATAATCCCCAGCGAAGTCGCTACTGAAAGAGCCCTCGATCCGCGGGGTCTGCGGATCAACTTTAGATTTTTGAGGTTTGGGAGTCACCACCTAGTTATTACGGTCTAAGAACCAAATATTGACTCAAAACAGATAAAATCACTAATCTACAAAAGATACTAAATTTAGGGATCACGTACAAGGTTGGAAGGTGTTAGGCACCAATCCCACCCGACAAATGTTGGTCTCTACTAATTTCCAAGGAGACTACATTGCTAAAAGACTTAAACAAATAAATAAAAAATAAAGTGAAAAGGAAATATACCTATACGATAATCGCAACGATTCGTTCCCTCAGATCTGGTAGAGAGACTCCCAGTATAAGATTCCTCGCTTTGTTCTGTCACTGAGTCTGCTTCGGATCTCCAAAATGAAGTACCTCTTTCATAGATCTGAGTTTTCTTAGT
Source organism: Akebia trifoliata (assembly GCF_017979445.1). Lineage (NCBI taxonomy): Eukaryota > Viridiplantae > Streptophyta > Magnoliopsida > Ranunculales > Lardizabalaceae > Akebia > Akebia trifoliata. Next base: position 36,773 of record NW_028237677.1, on the reverse strand, counting down.
TTTGTGATGGATTTTTAGGTGTTTTTCGAAGAGTTTCTGGGTGTTTTTCAATAAAATAAAGAGTTTGAATCATAGGTAGGGGTTAGGACTTCAAAATCAAGATTTTGAGGAGGCTAGGGAAACTTTTTGACCTACTTTTTTTAGGGTTTTCTTTGACCTGCGAAATTAGGTTGTGGAGGCTCTCTATTTATAGAGTTTTTTGGGTAGAGTTAGTGTTTGATTAGGTTTCCTTTAGGGTTTTAATTAGGATTTTGACTTTAGTTTTATGAGATTGACTTAGTCTTTTTAGATTGAGGTTTTAATTAGGGTTTTGATTTAAGTCTTATGAGATTGACTTGGTCTTTTTAGATTAGGATTTTAATTAGGGTTTTGACTTTAGTCTTATGAGATATACTTGGTTTAGATTAATTAATATTTTATTTATTAATTTTAAAAATTAAAATTTTAAAAATTAAAAAATTATCGTTTTGCCCCCGAAGAGAATTTTTGCGCTTCAAGTCGGTTTTCGATGTTCCGAAATATTTTAGAATTGATTTTTCGTAAGGAATTCAATGGGATTATTGGTTTATTTATGAAATTTTTGGTGTGAAATAATCGCGAATCCTATGAGGGGTTTTTTCATAATTTTGTCAAATCTGGTGAAAATTGGCGAAATAGTTTATTTGGTTCCACTTTTCTATTTTATGTGTTCAAAAGGATTTTCCTAAGCATAAGGGGGGTTCTAAGGACATTTTGATATTAGGGGTATTTCGATAATTTGATCATTTTTTAGTGATTTTTATCGTAAAGCTTCTTTTTATCTGAAAAATGATGATTTCTATATTTTTTGGCTTATATCTTCTTAGCGTAGCGTGGTTTCTACAGTTTTGTTAGTTTGAGATACTTCATCTGAATTTCTGAAACATATCTAGTAACAAATAAAGCATTAGAATAGTCATCCATCATTGGGAATTGTCGCGATCAGGTTGACGAGTTGATTAATCAGGTGAGTGCAAAAATGAGGTCTCTACAGCGAGAAAAAGTTGTGGCCTAGGAGAAAGTACCTGTTTCTAACGAAATTTTGGAAGGTAAGATTTTTAATTACAATATTAAAAAGTGGAGTTATATTCAACACTGGTTCCTCTAGATCATATAATTTTGCTCAGAGTTTACACACTTGCTAGAGTTAGAAATTACTGACACGAATCGAGTAATGAAATTATCTATACCATTGGGAGGCCTTGTGAAGAAAAAATGAGATTTTTGGAAGATCATTTAAGAACTTGCAAATATAGGTGTTAGAATAGTTGTAAAGTGTGAGAAGACGAGTGTAATTTGTAAGGTTAGTGATGTAACTATGTAGTAAGTTAAAATATGTGTGATGTGGGCAAGATAAAGTAAAATAAATAAGGTTTAATAGATATTACAATGATATTTAAGTAGTAATTAGTAGAAGTTACAATTTTGGGGGTAGAGTAAGAAAGTGTGTGTCTTGCAGAATGATTCTACCACCGCAACTCGAGCAAGCCTTCAAAGTGTTCCACGTGTCCATGTTGAAGAAGTATTTGCCAGATCCTTCACACATGGTTAATTTACAAGACAATTTATTGGATGTGTTTAAAGAAGAAGTGTAGGTTGGTTGATGTAAGGTAGAATGGGAAGTACATATATATATATATCTTGAATTAAGTTGATGAGTAAAAAGATGTGATGTAGGATTTATCTCCTCGAGTAATATTTTAAATTATAAAGATTATGACGGAGGTTTTAATGAAATATCACAATAAGTAGAAAATAGAATATTGAATTGAATATAACGAAAGTGGTGTGTTTGCGGTAAATTTATGCATTGAGGAGTAATATTCATAGCAATCATGATAAAAACTAAAAGACAGTGTAATTGGTGAGAAAAATAAAGATAAAGAATAGAGAAGATGTGAAAAGATTGTTGTTGATAGATATTGGTGGGGAAGTGAGATAATGTGAGTTGATTATTATCTTAGGGTTTTACCAATAATGGATTAGTTAGAGTATTAGTTTGAATTAGAGTAATTAATTAATGAATGTGTTGGGTTGACGCAATATAGGTGACATAAGGTTATGAATTATAAATGAGATTGACTTTGGACCAAGAATAGATGATAATCGAAAATATGTATTTCTCATTATATATGTCGTGTTAGTAGGATAGCGACAAAGCTTACTAAGATATTATTTTAATTTCGAGGAAGAAATTTTTATTAAGGGGGGAGTATGTAAAATCCCGAGTTTTATATTTGTATCTCAAGGAAAAAAATAGTGAAATTTTGAGAAAATCCTAAAAGTGGGACTTAGGATAAAACTGTAGAACTTTTTTCTGATCATTTGTAATGAAATCTGATCTTACCATTGGATTCAAAATGATAAAAAAAACATACTTTATCCCGTAAGGACGCTCAAATGCGAGTCCGAATATAAAAATTACAAAATCCTTTATTACCAAGTCAGACAGGCTAAAATAGTGACTTTTTGTTAGAGCAAGAATTATTAAGATTTGATTACACCATTGGATTCATAATATAAAATTATTGAACATGGACTAGTTACTTGTCATTTTTAGAGTATAAAAAGTCGAATTATCGTCAAAAACGAAAACGAGGTCAATTTTAGGTTCACATCGGGCCAAAAATGTAAATTTTTGTTAGAGATAGATTTTTTTAGAAATTGACTACACCATTAGATCTAGAACGAAAAATGATACGAAATAGAGTATTCATTCGTCATTTTTGGAGTCTGGACGGTCAAGTTATTGTCGAACAAAACAATAGGAAAAATACTGATTCTGTCCCAAAATTTATATAAATAATTTTTTTTTCACTATTCATCTTCCAAACATGTTGAAAAACCAGCCAAGGCATTTTTTTTTAAATATATTTTTTTTCTCCTACTTTCAAACTTAGATCTGTCACGATCAGGTTGCCGTTGACTTCTGACGCAGAAGGAGAAAATGTCCGCAGCCTTGTTATCTACAAAACCCAACCAAGTTCCTTCCGTTTTCTCACCTTTTTCACCCTGTATCGTCAAAAATCAGCCGTAGTCATATACGGGGGTTTCGAAACTTCGACCTTGGATTTCTTCTGTTTCGGGGTCAAACCGTCATCCGTCACAGAAGGGAGAAAGGACGACAGCGTCGAGATATTCAAAATCACCAGGTCAGATTCATAAATCAGTCGCCTCGAAGTTCGTTTTGTCTCAATTTCCATGCCAATCGTCTCAATTTCCACGCACGCACTTCAATCCTTTGGCATAAATATAGTAAGGAACTCTCAATTTCTATTAAGTAATCGTAGATTGTGAAAATTTTATTTAGGATTTTATTAAAAAGTTGTGAGTTTCTAAAAATATATAATTCAATTGGTTATTTCAAATTCATGTCAGAACATGCATATTTGATATGTTTAATTATATTTTATCACAAATTATACGTGGGTAAGATATTTCAATGGGTTATTTCTGTAAGTTGGGTTTTATGCACCGTTCGGACCTCGTTTTGATCTAAGTTTTATACTTTTTAATATTATAATGAATTTCATAGTTGAAAAAATGATTTAATATTTAGTTAACTCATATTGAGTTGATGAATATCAGAAAGTGGATATTTTGTTTGAGAGATTGAAAATTATAAAAATTGAAAAAAGGAAAAAAGGGTATGAAATGGTAAAATGTCAGAGTCACACTCGAGGGGTGATGTCTGCATTTTACATGTTGTGTTGTGTGTAAGTTGGTGAATGGATATCAAGGGATAATGTTACTAGTTGCATGTTTATTTACTTTCTGTTAGCGCGAGGCACTGTTTACTTTTCCATTCAGTAATTTATTTTAGGCCTGGTGACCACAGTTATATGGTAGGAAACTGGATATCTATTCTCACCTTGTATTGTAAATTTCTCTTTTGTTTTCAAACTAAAATAATATATATATATATATATATATATATATATATAGCTATTTTGTGAACTGTTAAAGAGTTTGTGATTGCCTAAAGAGATAGTGCGTCTTATCATCCGGAGTGGTGTACTATCCTGGGATGTACGGTAGGGACCACCAAGCTCATATGTGGTATGGGACGCGTATGAGAGTGGAGTTATAAGTAAAATTCGGGTTATTCCTTTCTATCTTTACCAGTGAACTTGTAATGTAAAGGTGGTCGTATATGAATGGTTTGTATATTTGGGAATCACATTCACGCCTGATAGGCATAGACAAGATGATCAGTCAGTGATCACTAACAATCTATAGTAGTTGAACGTTCTGACACATCGAAAAGAGATCTATTACTTACGATCACGTCAAACGGCCAGCCTGAACTGGATAAATGGTCAATCAAGCGTGGTAAGTCCAGCGACCAGCCACAAAATTAGGAACTAAAAGTCAGAGAAGAATTGTAACAACATATCCCAAATAGGAGGGATCAAGTCGTAAATCCCAACTCTCTAATTCCAACACCCCACCATAGTGTATTATTTATCTATTGTCTTACTTTGATATATAAAATGAGATGCATGTTTAATGTTTCTATTTAGCAATTAGATTTATATATAAAAAAAATGCTATAGTATATACTGTTGATTGATGTAATGTTAGTTTTAAAATCTTTAGTTGCTCATCCTTGGCTATATGTATCAGTTAATCATAGTTTATTTTGTAAAACTTTGCATACGTCAAAATGATTTAGTATGCTTATTCGTTTATGTTAGAAGAGGTTATTGGCATAAATTATTTGTTTCCTTACTGGGTAACCATTATTACTCACCTATTCTTTCCTATTTTTTTTAGCTTCAAAGCCAGCAGTTGGCGAGGCAGGCGTAGAACCAACGAGTAGGGACCATCTGGTGGGTCAGATAGACGACCAGAGTCTGTTACCTGGTGAGTACTGGGGTTATATCCCCTAGTAGTGTCAGTTCTTCTAGAGGTATTTTGGATTCTATATTGAGTGTTAGAAATTTTGTTAGAGTGAAGAATTTCTGTATAATCTTGTATATAAATTTCTTTTTTTGCATTCTGATCTATTTGAAAATGCCCTCGATCTGCGGAGTGCGCGGATCCGCTTTGACTTTTAAGGTTTGAGAGTCGCCACCTAGTTATTACGGTCTAGGAACCGAACATTGACTCTAAAAGGAAAAAAAAACTAATCTACAAAAAATAAGAAACTAAGTTCAGGGATCACATTACGGAGTTGGAAGGTATTAGGCACCAACCACGCTCGGCAAATGTCGGTCTCTATTAATTCCCAAATAGAATTACATTGCTAAAAAGACATAATCAATAAAAAATAAAAATAGTTACCTTTTCCGAACGCAATGGTTTTGTTCCCTTAGATCTGATTGAACAACTCCTTGTACAGTATTCCTCGTTTCGTTCTGTCACCGGATCTGATTTCTGATCCCAAAGTTGAGGTATCTCTCTCTTAGATATGAATTCTTCGAATTTGTTTATGGGTTTCTAGGTGTTTTTGAAGGGTTTCTAACTATTTTTTGAGCTAAAGTTGAGGTATGGGTGTTAGGTAAGGAGTTAGGGCTTCAAAATTAGGGTTTATGGGAGGCTAGGGAAGCTTTTTGACCTACTTTTTCTAGGGTTTATTATTTCATCCGAAAATAGGGTGTGGAAGTCCTATTTATAGATTTTTTAAGTGTTTGTTTAGATAGAATTAGTGTTTAATTATAATTCTTTTAATTAAAGTTATATTTTAATTAGAATTGATTTAGGTAGAGTTATATTTTAGTTAGAATTCTATTATATAGAGTTATTATTTAATTAGAACTCTATTAGGGTTTTGACTTTTGGTCTTATTTGATTGACTTTAAGATTTTGACTTTAGTCTTACTTGGTTGACTTTTAATATCTTGACTTTAGTCTTACTTGATTGACTTTAATTTTGACTTTAATCTTATTTGATTGACTTTAATATCTTGACTTTAGTCTTACTTGATTGACTTTAATTTTTTGGAGAACCCCCCTCTATTATATCTTTAATTCTTTGGACCCCCAAATGGAGGGGTCCTTGAATATATATCTTGGCAACCATCAACAATTTTGCCAGAGAACCTGATTGATCCATTCTTTTAGTTCAAAATTTTAAATTAATTTTATTAATATTTCACTTTAATTATTTAATGTTTTATTTATTAATTTGAAAATTTTAATTATAAAAATTATAAAATTATCGTTTTGCCCTCAGAGAGGACTTTTTGTGTTTCAAGTCGATTTTTGATGTTCTAGGGTGTTTTAAAATCGATTTTTCGTAAGGAATTCAATGAAAATATTGGTTTGTGTCAATTATTAAATTTTTTGTGTGGAATGATCGTAAACTTTATGAGGGGCATTTTCGTAATTTTATCGAATTTGGTGAAAATTGGCGAAATGATTTATTTGGTTTCGATTTGTTGTTTTATGTGTTCAAAAATATTTTCCTAAGCGTAATGTAAGCTCTAGGGTTGTTTTGATGTTAGGGGTATTTTGGTAATTTCATTATTTTTTAGTGATTTTTATCGTAAAGCTTTTTTTTGTCTGCAAGATGATAATTTGTATGTTTCTGGGGTCGTATTTTCCTAGTATAGCGTGGTTTTTACAGTTTTGTCAGTTCGAGATACCTTAACCGGATTTCTGAAACATATCTAGTAACAAAATAAAGCACTGGAATAATCATCCATCATTGGGAACCGTTGCGATCGGATTGACGAGTTGATTAATCAGGCATGTACAAAAATGGGGTGTCTACACTATCGTACATTATTAGATATATATAGGCTTTTACTAGTATTATATTTTATATATATATATATATATATATATATGCTGGATTATGTACGTCGTCTATTAGGTGCAGGTTGAATGCCTTGGAATGCTAACATAAACAGAGGAGACTATGTCGAAATTTCGAGGTGCCACCTTGTGCCTCGAGATCTGACATGGGACTTTGGGTTTTCTCGAATTATACTCAGCCAGTTGCCACCAAAGGTTTTTTCGAATTATGCTCAACCAGATGCCGCCGAGGGTTTGCTCGGATTTTCCTCAGTTTTTGCTTAGTTTTTAGTTAGTTTCATACAGTACACACACTTTCACATTTGTTCTATTAGTCAAAGAGAATTTTTAAAAATTCAAGGATTTGACATTGCCAGTGAGAGCTCGCACTCGAGAACCTGACAACTTTTAGTTCGAAGAGAGTTTTACCCTCAAGGATCCGAACCCCCCGACGAATTGCTAAATCAGGCTACAAAATGAACTATCACTAGCTTTGGCATTCAAATATCGTACTATCTACCAAAATAGATTTGCTATTTAGTTTGCTTCAATCCTCTGCAAAAGAGGAGCATCTGTAGGCACCCCATTTTTGCACTCGTCTTATTAATTAACTCGTCAACCCGATCACGACGATTCCCAATGATGGATGATTATTCCAATGCTTTATTTGTTAATAGATATGTTTCAGAAATTCAAATAGGGTATTTCAAACTAACAAAACTGTAGAAACCATGCTACGCTAGGAAAATATAACTTCAAAAACATATAAATCATCATTTTACAAACAAAAAGAAACTTCACGGTAAAAATCACTAAAAAATGATCAAATTATCAAAATACTCCTAACATCAAAACATCCTTAGAGCCTCCCCTATGCTTAGGAAAATCCTTTCAAACACATAAAATAACAAAGTGAAACCAAATAAACTATTTCGCCAATTTTCAATAGATTCGATAAAATTACGAAAATACCTCTTATAAGGTTCATGATCATTTCATGCCAAAAAATTTCATAAATAATACAAATCAATAATCCCATTGAATTTCTTACGAAAAATCGATTCCAAAACCTCCCGGAACATCAAAAATTGACTTGAAAAACAAAAGTTTTCTTCGGGGGCAAAACGGTAATTTTTTAATTTAAAAAAATTTTAATTTCGAAATTAATAAATAAAACATTAATTAACGTAAATTAAAATCTTAAAAAAATTAATTTAAAAATCTAAACAAAGTCAATCTCATAAGACTTAAGTCAAAACCCTAATCTAAAGAAATCAAGTCAATCTCATAAGACTTAAGTCAAAACTCTAATTAAAATCCTAATCTAAATAAATCAATTCAATCTCATAAAACTTAAGTCAAAACCCTAATCTAAGAAGACCAAGTCAATCTCATAAGACTAAAGTCAAAATCCTAATTAAAACCTTAATCTAAAAAGATCAAGTCAATCTCATAAGACTAAAGTCAAAATCCTAATTTATCTTATCTAAAATGAGACTTAGTCAAACCCTAGAAAAAATAGGTCAAAAAGCCTCTCTAACCTTCCCAAAACCCTGATTTTGAAGTCCTAACCCCTTACCTATTATCCAAACCCTAATTTTTGCTAAAAAAATACCCAGAGACCCTTCAAAACTACCCAGAAATCCATCAAAAAATTAGAAAACACTCAGATCTAGGAAACAGATACTTCATCTTGGAGATCTGAAGCGGATCCAGTGATAGGAGCGAAGCAAGGAGTATCTTACGAAGAACTAGTCTACCAGTTCTTAAGAAACAAATTGCTGCGATCGTTTAGGTATATTTTATTTTTATTTTTTTGTGTTATTTATTTATTTTAGGTTCTTTTAGCAATGTAGTCTTCTTGGAAAATAGTAGAGATTGGTGTTTGCTGGGCGGGGTTGGTGCTAGCACCTTCCAACCCCGTAACGTAATCCCCGGACTTAGTTTTTTTTTGTAGATTAGTTGTTTCTATCCATCTTGAATCAATGCTCGATTCCTAGACCGTAATAACTAGGTGGTGACTCCCCAAACTTCAAAGTCAAAAGCAGATCCGCACACCCCACGAATCGAAAGCACTTTCACTGGTACAAACTAACGTTTTATCTTCCATTTAAGGTCATCCCATGTATCGATGGAATATTTGCCACTTTCCATCTCAGTGTACTTTGCTGGCCACCATAGTTTGGCATCACTAGCAAGATATTTTGAAGTTGTTGTAACATTTACCTCTTTTGAATTCAGACGAGCTGCACGGAAGTATTGCTCCATATCGAATAAGAAATTCTTGAGCTTTTTCATATCTCGTGCACGATTAAAGACACGTGGCTCGGGCACTCGCAAGCACGAGGGATGAACTTCACTACTATTAATTCGTTCGTTACCAACGGCTCTAACAATAAGACCTACCTTCATAGTGAGCTCTGTTATTTGTTCTTGTAAGTTGGCTAGGGATTCTCAGGTATCTTCCTCGAGGTCAACTAATCTAGCACCGAGGGTCAAAGATTCTTCTTTCAACGTGTTCTACGATCATCTGGTTGTGCAATACCATTAACGAGACCTGATAATTGGGCTATCTTATCTTCGAGTAGCTCAATACATTCCTTGTTATTATGTGGGGGTGGTGTGACTGGAGTAGGTTGGTCCGCAATACTTTTTTCTCTTATTGCAATTGTTAGCGTGAACTAAATGGAATTGGGGGAAGAGCTTGGTGCTGAAACCAATGATAACTTGTAACCAATATGGCTCTGATACCAACTGTCACGATCATGTTCTTTCGAAGCAAGGTCGTGCGACGCAAGAGGTGCCAATTTACAAGCAAGCATAAAAAATAATATCCACACACACAATACGTAGGTAGCAAGCAAGAAAACAGGGGCAACACGAGGCAAAGTCCGAAGGCAACTTTGTTGATATATATGCAAATTACACAGTGTAGCACGTTAGAAAAGCAAATAGGTATGTTATAAGTAACTGATAATATATGACACGCGGGACTCCACATAACTTGGCGCAAGGGCTTGAAGTCAACGTGGGTGTAGGCCGGAGATTAGGAAGTACTAAACACCCTTCCTACAAAGAGTATGTAAGTCTTTCCTAGGTTTCCAGAAGGAAATATTAAAAGTAAAGGCCAGTCATACTCCTTTATTACATAAATGCCACTAAGTTAACAGATATGCCTTGACACAAAGCTGATATGACTTCATATATGAGTCTTACATAGTGTTACATGGGTACTCCCGAGTGACTCCGTGGCAAGCTACACCTAACTCTAGGTGTCAGAATGTATAGCCGTCACACCGAGGCATTTTTCATATGAATGGGCCTGTGAACCAGATCAAATCAATAACATATGAATATCACATAAACATTGATATAAAATCCATAGCATCGAAATCTAGATCAAGGCATGCACATCGAAAATATATCTATTGAAATCATGGCATATTAGATAGGCAATCAATGAGTTTATACAAAGTATAATCAATCAGACCCAAAATAAAAATGGGCACAAAAAACGATTTTAATTTTATTTTTTTTACATATATTTTTTTAAACATGAACAAAATATAAGGATTATTTTTTATTTTTTATTTTTTATTTTTTTAAAGCAAATTGATTTTTGTTTTACCAAAAAAAAACCCCTTCTTTTATTGATTTTTTTTTCAAATAATTTTTAATTTATATATATATATATATATATATATATATATATATATATATATATATATAGATATATATATATATATTTGTTTAAAAATTATTATTAATTATTTAAAGAAATCTAAAAACACAGTCTAATAAAAAAAGAAAAATTATACTGCCACACCAACTTATACGTTGGAAAAAAAAACGAATGTTTTGATGATGAGTTATATGTAAAAATTTGTGTGGCAATTGAAGTTCACAGAGAGATCAACTAAATAACTCATGTTAATTTTATAGTCAAACGAATCCTCCATGTCGCCTAACTAGTGATGGTGTTCAACTCGATGAACCCGTTTAAAACAATGAACCTATTAACATCGGATTTTTTTAAAGGCAGATTTACCAAAACATGCACAACTTTTCAATTATTTACCAAAATGGTACATTGTAGCAATTAATTCTGAAAACGGTAAAAACAGTAATCCATTATTTTTTTCTTCCGAAAATACCCTTTTATTAATTTTGAGTGAAAATACCTTTTTGTCTTCGTCTCTTTCATAAAAATTGCTGTAATTTCAGTTGTAATTGCTTCCTTCGAACAAGTGCAGCAAGAAATCGAAAACGAAGAGGTATGACCTCCCTCTCTCTCTCTCTCTCTCTCTCCGTTGGAAAGATTTAGAAAAGGAATGTTGCAAGTTTCCCCCTCTCTCTCTCTCTATCTCTTTCTGTTATGAGAACGTGAGAAACTTGCAAGTTTCTCTGTTTTCGACTCTCACTGTTGTGGAGATCATGAGAATAGTTTCGATCTATCTCTCTCTGTTGTGGAGATCGTGAGAAATTTGAATCGAAATTGTTTGTGTATGTGTTTTGGGGTATTCGATTCGAGACTCTAATATGCTAGGTTAATTATTCAATTAGGATTTGAATTTTTAGACTATTGAATTTATTACTGTTTGTATTGATGTTTGGTGAATAATTTTTTAGATTGTTCTAATTGTTTATTTGAGTGTTAGTAGTTTTTCAATGTTTAATGTTGACTTTCTAGAGTTGTATTAGATTTTTTAATTTTAAAGATTGAATGCAAGATAATTTTTTTTCATATTTTAGTTTTATTAAAATTTTATAGAATTTTAAATTATAAGATGATATTTTTCTCATGAGTTAGAACTACAATTATTAGTATCTTAGAACTTGATTATCGTGTTGCATTTAATGTGTTCGATGTATTGCTTCTTAAAGGTTCGATAGAATGTGTACCATTTTTTCCTAGTATTTTTATAGATTTTCCATTTTGTCACAAATAATCTCACTCTTAGTATGAAAATACCATATGCAGGGAGAATCTAATAAATGGATAAAAGGAAGATTTCGTTAATATATTTTTATGATGGAGAGATTGTAGACCCATTTGACGGGTTTAAGTATAGTGGTAAATGCAAGAATAAGTATGTTGGACGTGATATTTCATTTAAAATATTTACCAACATGATGTATGAAGTCACCGTATGTAGTCGAGATGAAATTATTTTGAAGTTAAAATACTTGTATATAATTAGCCATCCATTGTTGAAATAGATATAGAAAACAATGCAGACGTTAAAGAGATGTTGTTTGGAGTACCGGAAGATTCCCAAACCATCTACATTTTCATCATGAAATATCGACACCTTGTTGAAATGAAAAATGATACCAAGCGTATGAACTATGAATTGTATCCTAGTCTTTCATTTTGAGTTCGATTCCAATTCAAATATTTGCCTAGGAAAATATAATGGTCATAATATATGTGAAGATGGTTGATTATTACAAATGATTTTTAGTTTTAAGCTAAGATATCTTGTTAGGGAGAGTAGTTCGTCTTCTAAAAAGGAGAGGATTTCCTTAGGTTCCCATTTCTTACAATTCCTGTCGTAGATCAGGTTTGTTGATCTATGTTTGGATCACCATCCTGATATTTTTAGCGAGATTAGGTATCTTGTTCTTGATATTGTTAGCGATGGACATTGCTATTGGGTTTTTGTCGATATGATTCCCCTTTTGGATGTAAATTTGGCATTCATTGTTGTTCCATACATTTACTCTACTTCTCTTACCTCTATCCATGTTGAAGTTAGAATATTATTTGTTTTAATAAAAATATGTACGTCAAGAAGAAATAAACATTCACAATGAAATTGGATACTTCGTAGTGTAACTTTGAAGCTTCACTTATTGCTTCAACCTTCCAAAATTAACCCCACCAAACTTGTGAGTAGAGGAAAATACGACTGACTTAAGCTGAGCTTGAGCATAAACTTTTGAGGTCAATGCTTGAGTGTTATATGGGTGTTAGCACAAATTCATAATGTATTTGGAAGCGAGTATTATCCAAGTCTTATGCTCAAACAAAAATAGTAGTAGTGGTTTCTTACTTGTAAACCCGTGTAAACATCCTTAAAATGCTTAATTGCAGTACATTCCTCATGTTTTACACTCAAAGTGTCATATATTTAACCGGTTTGTGGACAAATTACTCAGTGGCAATAGTGTGGATTTATGCCCATCTCCTCACCATCGGTGGGGCCTATAAGAATGCACCTTTAAATACTCAACAGAGTTACCGTAGTGTTCGTGATAGTCTTGTGGATGGTGCTCCATGGTAAGGCTTCCGGCCTTTATTATTGTAACTGCTCTGTTTTTGTTCTCTATAACTCTAGATTTTGTTAATTTATTATTATTTTGGGCAGCACTTGCATTATTTAATATGTGATTCAGTTGTGTGTCCATATATGATATGTTAAATTTGCAACCAAGATATGAGATCCAGTTGTGTACGGCCGTACATGATCTTTTTTATTATATAACATCTCATGGTATGGACGTATGATTACACATTACTAGGGCAAATCCTACCCACCAAATTCGTGTAATATACCTATACATGTAAGACAGTAATTTTCTGATTTCTGAAATATGTATATATCAGTTCTATGTTTCATTGATTTATTAAGATACATGTATTTTGTCATACAAGTATATCACGCACCAAAAATGGTGACATAGGAAGATAATGAAAAACCTTTGAATGGTGTCTTCTAATGTACACCTAACATGTAAGGTCTATTCAACCTCAAATTTTCAGCATGTAACCAATAAAAGGTGTTGCTAAATTTTTCTTCAATGCATTTATATTTATGAAATGTCAATTTTTCCATTTATACTAGCCTTACGACATTGATTAAAATAGTTGTGATCTAATGTCAGAAGAAGCCTTCTGACATTGACTAAAATAGTTCTGATCTAATGTCAGAAGGCTCCTTCTGACATTTATTAAAATAGTTCTGATCTAATGTCAGAAGGCTCCTTCTGACATTTATTAAAATAGTACTGATCTAATGTCAAAAGGAGCTTTTTGACATTGAATAAAATAGTTCTGATCCAATGTCAGAAGGCTCCTTCTGACATTGATTAAAATAGTTCCGATCTAATGTCAGAAGGCTCCTTCTGACATTAATTAAAATAGTTCTGATTTAATGTCAAAATGAGCCTTTTGACATTGAGTAAAATAGTTATGATCTATTAGATTTTTAATGTTTAAAGAAATGTAATGATATTTTTTTCATTATTTAGTTTTATTGAAATTTAGTAGAATTTTATATTGTAAGATGATATTTTTCTCATGAGTTAGAACTACAATTGTTAGTGTCTTAGAACTTGATTATCGTGTTGCATTTAATGTGTTTGATGTATTGTGTCTTAAAAGTATGATAGAATGTGTACCATTTTTTGCATATATTTTTATAGATTTCCCATTTGATCACAAATAATCTCACTTTTAGTATAAAAATATCATATGCAGGGAGAATCTAATTAATGGATAAAAGGAAGATTTCGTTAATATGCTTTTATAATGGAGAGATCGTAGACCCATTTGGCGGGTTTAAGTATAGTGGTAAATGCAAGAATAAGTATGTTGGACGTGATATTTCATTTAAAATATTTACCGACATGATGTATGAAGTCACCGCATGTAGTCGAGATGAGATAAATTTGAAGTTAAAATACTTGTATAGAATTAGCCCTCCATTCGTCGAGATAGATATAGAAAATGATGCAGACGTTAAAGAGATGTTCTTTGGAGTACCGAAAGATTCCCAAACCATATACATTTTCATCACGAAATCTAGACGGCTTGTTGAAATGGAAAATAATACTAACCTTATGCATACACAGAATATGTTTGAAAATAGGTATGAGACATCATGAACTCGTATCTATTATAGGAAAAAATTTAGTTGTTGTATTTTATTTGTGGTTGATACGAATGATTTACGATTTTACACATGCAGAAGGGAAAAAATGTTAGAGCCGATTGTGGTCCCTTCGAAGTTGTTGAAAATAGAAAGATGTGCAACTAGGTTTGTTATTTCTTTAATTTTATTTTAAATTAAGAACTTGTTGCAGTCTAAGTTATATTGATGCGATTCATCTCTAATTATTCTTTCAATCCCATTTACAAAGGAATGTTGAAGATGATCATATTTCAACAAATCCAACCAAGGGATGCAATGATACTGGACGAATTCCAGATTCATCACCTATTAGGTTAGTATATAAAACTAGGCATACGCTAGGGCGATTCGAACCTTAAAAATGCATATATAAATTTTCCATGAATTTTTTATTCATATTGTTTTGTCTACAGTAAAGTTGGGAGTTCAATTTATCCACCTGCGCATCGAAATGTTCCAGATTCAGATCCCTCCAATCCAGACGTATGCGTCGATATTTCAGGATGTTTAACCCCTATGTATGTCTACTCGTATTATTTTCTTCAATTAATCCTCTTAGAAATTTTTCTAAATTTGGCACATTTATGTTTAGGTACAATTTTCCTTCTACAATGAATTGTCTGTTTGATGGTGGGGATTTTGATATGGATGAGGGTGTTTGCTCTCGTAGAGAAAAAAGTGAATTCTTTGAGTCGCGTAATTCATCCGAAAAGAAAGTCTCGGAAAATAGTTCATGCAGTATTTCTGACGCAAGAGAGGCATTTTGTTGCAACGTAGACATGGGATTAGATTCTAATAAAGGATCTGATGGTGTTGAATCTGATAATATGTGGGAAAAAGCTTATGATGAAGGATACGATAGCCCATATTTTGAGGAGGAATTTATTGAGTTTTCTCTTGAAAATCGTTCTAGAGGAAGGATGGAATTAAAAATTGGAAATACGTATGGTTCAAAAAATTTGTTTCAAGTAGTTTTGAAAGAGTGTGCCATGTTGTCAAACTTCCAAATTGAACCCATAAGGACTTGTCACACAGCTATCTCAGCCAAGTGTGCTAGCCAAAGTTGTCCTTGGCGCATTCATGCTACTAAACTCCGCAGGGTTCCAACTTTTGAAATAAAGAAGTTAATCTCCAATTATACATGTGCATTACCAACACGTGGTCGTGACCATAGGCAAGCCAGTAGTCGTTGGATTGTAGTTTGAGTGAAGGCGACTTTGAAGGAACATCTCAATATGACACCTGGCCAAATTATCACGTATATTCAAAAACACTTTGGTGCTACAATTTCGTATCGTAAGGCATGGAGGACAAAAGAGTTTGCTATATCGGAATTGGTTGGTTCATGGGACGAGTCATATCATATATTACCATCATATTGTGCAGAGTTAATGTGTGTTGATCCTGATGCTGTCACTGTACTTGTATGTAGAGAGGAAGATAGGTTTGCGAGATTTTTTTGGAGTTTTGGTGCTTGTATTAAGAGTTACAAAAATAACATAAGAGGTATTATATCAGTTGATGCAGCCCACCTAAAAGGTAAATACCGTGGCCAACTCTTAGTTGCAACTAGCTTAGATGGTAATAACAAGGTCTTCCCAATAGTCTTTGCGGTCGTCGAGAGTGAAAATACTGATTCTTGGTCATGGTTTTTTCGAATCCTCAGAGATAAAGTTATTGGAATTGAAAGTCGGTTCGTATTGATATCTGATCGTCACCCAGGCATTCTGGAGAATGTCCCTCTTGTATTTCCCAACGTCATCCATGGGTTTTGTTTAAGACACCTATGTGATAACTTCGTACGTGAGTTCAAGGACAACGTTGCCAAACAGAAGATCTGGATGATGGGAAAGATATATAGCATTCCAGCATTTGAACGTGAGATGCTTGAGTTGCGCGACACTCAACCCAAATATTACAAATGGTTAAGTGCCATCGATCAGAAAAAATGGACTAGAGCTTACTTTCCTGCCAAACGATATCGCATGATGACGACGAACATATCTGAATGTATGAACAAGGTTCTAAAGTTAGAAAGGGAATTCCCGATTACAGCTCTTGTTCATGCAACACATACTAAGTTGTCTAATTATTTCTTTGAGCGGTCTGAAGAATGCAAACTATTCAAAGATCAGTTGACTCCTTTTGCTCTGCGTGAAATTAAGAGATTTGATATTCCATCAAATTATGTGGATGTTCGTCAAACTGGAACGCATATTTACGAGGTTGGTGTACTTAAAAATAGATATGTTGTCGATCTTGGAAAGCTGAGTTGCACATGTCGTCGTTATGACCAGCTTGGTCTTCCATGCCTTCATGTCATTTCTGCCATCAAGCATAGTAAAATGTCACCGTATGATTTCTCAGAGGATTGGTTCACAGTTGATCGATACCGAGAAACATATAAGGATTCTATCAATCCCACGGTTGATGAAAGTCAATGGATTGTTAGATGTGATGATGTGATCGTATCCCCTCCAGATGTTGTAATGCAGCCCGGTAGGCCAAAGAAAAATAGATTCAAAAGTCAGTCTGAGAAACATTTATATTATCGATGTGGTAATTGTGGACGTCGTGGCCACAATCGTAGGAGATGTGTGTACCCTCCTACTTCATAATTGAGGTTGGCTTCTACTCGAAAAATAGTTATGAATATTTTTGTACAATCATATTACATTATGATATAGTGTAAAGAGGATCCTTCTGACATTGTATAAAAGACATTCTAATATAATGTCAAAAGGATCATTCTAACATTATATAGAAGACATTCTGATTTAATGTTAAAAAGATCATTTTGACATTATATCAGAATAATTATATTCAAGTGTCCATAGGATGAAATGTAGAAAGAGATATTTTTGAGAAATAATGATCTTTTTATTTTACTTGAGGTGTCCATATGAATCATTATGATAAAATAGTTATTTTTTATGAATTCAATGTCAACAAGATCTTTCTAACATTTTATTTATTCATTGTATTCAATTGTCCATAGGATCAAATATTTAAAAATTTATAAATGGCTGAACATCTATTTCTTTTCAGTCAATGAACATGTTTAACAAATTTATATGTTTTTTGGTCAATGAACATGTCTAAATAATCACTTAGGCATATGATTTTATTTTTTGTAAAATTATAAAGATGTTTAAACAATCAATTGGATTATGATGGTCCATCATTTTGTTATAGTATGAAGAATCACTTGCACGCGTTTTGCAAACATGAGCTTATTACTATGTTTATGTATATTTTGATGGCTTAAATTTTGAACATTATTGTGCAGGTATATTTGGATGACTAAATACTATGTCGTGTTTATTGGACGTAAGCCTGGAATATACTCTACTTGGGAAGAGTGTCATAGGTATGTCGATCATTATCCCGGAGCATGTTATAAGTCATTTAAGACCTTAGAAGATGCTGAGAAACACTTTCTTAATGATCAAGTTCGTGGTGCTTGTCTGAATCAAAAGAAAAATGACAAGTTGGAGGCTTGTGGGATGTCTTGTGTTTTGGTTGGTAGTATGGCTTTATTAGCAGTTATGTTGTTAGGTTTTTATGTAATGTGATGTTATTAGGAACAAACCTTTAAAATTGTAATTGAGCAATGACAACTCCTTTTTGTTTAAAATGGTTGTAAATGATATAAGTAGATGTTTTACCCTCCCAAAAAGTTAAATAATATTTAATGAGATGCCTCTATAGAAGGTAATTTATAGAATTTTTTTTAAATGATGATACGACCACCTTCTGTTTTACACAATTCTTGAGTTACTAGAATAAATCTTTATCTTTATAAACCATATTACATTATCTAAAGAGTGATTTGTGTCCCTCTCTCCATTCTTTTCTTGCTATGACATTGTCACGTATCTTTCATAATGAAATTGACATGATTTTAAATTTGAGTTATAGGTTTGCATTGTCACTATCACTTTATTAACAAGAAAAAATAATACGTAATTACAACATGTGAAGTGGGTTATATTAATAAACTTCATATCTCATTTCAATAGTTGGGTCGTGTTAGTGAAAAAATAATTGAAAAGTACTCAACCATTTTTATTAAAACAAAAACATTCTGATTCCATTCTTTAACACATAAATAGCAAAAACATCCACATTTATATCACGCTCATACATCCTCCTACAAACATACTAGGGACTACTATCTTGATTAATGTCGTTCTCCATATAATATGGAGAGCGAATATTGTTACTCTCTAATACCTCATCTATGAAATCAAAGTTCACATTTGGATGTTCCGTATAATCAGATCCTAGAATTTGTTGTCTATTTTTTCGGATAAACATCCGTCTATTTTCATCATACATCTTATTAACGGCACTTTTGTAGTTGTCTGGGTTGTCCCTGCTCATATACTCTCCTATTCTTTTCGGAATAAATATGCACAGACTTCTCATCATACGCCTTAGTTTCTTACCATCATCGAGTAAATTTTGTCAGAACGCATTTTTCCTAGCCTTCTCATTTTTATCGGTTGATTCGATAAGTTTCGTGTACATCTGAGGCTCATAATAATCAAGTTTGAACTCATCAACCTCATTCGATTGCATATTTTCCATGTTAGAACTCATATTCCTTTGAAAAAATAACTCCGAAGGTGTTTGTATTTTTTGGGTAAAACACCTTCCTATTTATAGAATCTTAGGCTCGTTTATTGTAAAGCCTTATTTTATTCAATACATGAATAATATAAAAAATAAGATATAATGACTTGACTTGACATCCGTGACACATTAAATATTTTATCTAGTTTTGCAAAATTATTTTTACAAAAGATCTGTGTAAATCTAAGTGATTGAATGACTTGACTTTATATCTGTGACACATTGATTCTTTTGTAAAATTTCAAGAAATTAAATTTTGGAAATATGTGTAAATCTAAGTGAGTGAATTACTTGACCTGACATCAGTGACACATTGATTATTTTATAAATTCTCAGGAAAAAAGTATTTCCAAAGATCTGTGTAAATCTGAGTGAATGACTTGAGTTGACATCTATGACACATTGGTTTAGGCAATTGAAATTTGTGAATTTTTTGATAAAATTGGAACATGTAGCTCCAAGCCTGAAAAAAGGCAATGTCACAAGTATCCTTCTAAAAATACATTTAAAAAAATTATTTTTTATATAAAAATGATTTATATAAACATCTCAAGTACAATAGAAAGATGATCATTTCTCATATAAGATCCCTTTGTACATTTCGAGAAATTTTTGTCTCTTTGGGATATTTTATCCCTGAACATTGATTCTTGCAAACTTGTATCCAATCGACCCGTCATCTGTATCTACATTTTTTAGAAAATTCATGGAAACTTCTTGGCAAGAATAATCGATTGTCATTGTCATGTTAATCGTGGTTTATTTATATACTAAATTGAGAAGAAGTTTGATAGAGATGTTGAAATGCATTTTGTTATTTAACTTGATTTCCATTGTATGGTAACCTTCTTTTAATAGGTACTTATGTCTGAATGATCCTTACATTTTGTGTTGTCTATTACTTGCACAGATATAAATTATTCATTGATTGATATGTTGTAATCTTGCGATTTTTTTTTTTCATTTTATGATACTTCTTTCCTTGAGAATTTGTTGGGTTGCATCAAGAGATGTTACGATAAGAGTTAGTTTTGGTTTGTGATGCTTGTGGGCATAGTCCCTAGTAAGTATTTGTTGGGTTGGTTTTAGCCTGGCATTGAGTTGTTCATTTACAAGGTTGATTATGTCCAATGGTTATAGTCATCTGATCAATGGAATATTGGATTGTTATGCCCTCCTGCCTAGAAATTTATATGAAGGTTATTGTTATTTAGTCAATGATATGCATATTTTGAGCCTTTTAACATTAGATGAGAACTTTTCATAAAATCCGAGGTATGTTATTCAATGTGCAATTGTGTTGTTTGAGATTCAAGTCCTTTGTGGAATATCATCTTTTTAATTACTAATTATTCTCTATTAAACATTGATAAAATTGTTATATTAATAACTATCCAAAGACTAACTTGTGTTTTTTGATCCTTTAAGTAGTTGATATTGATATTGGAAGTGAATATCAATATGAAGGTTTTACTTGATATACAAATCTTTTGTAGCTTCAAGTGAAATACTTTGTATATCTTCAAGTTTAAATGCAAACATTACGCAATTATATGACTCGCGTTATTTATTGTAATGGCAAATTCAAAACATGCAAATATGACCATTTATTTTATTTTCTAAGGCAAGATCCAAGGAGACCAGGGATATATAGGTGCATTTTAAAGGTTGTTCTTTGATCATCTAATTTATTACCCAAGTTACCAATACAACGTGAAGCGGAATGGGGGTACTGTTGTAGTTATCATTATAACAATTTTTTATATATATATTAATCTATACATATTTGTTTTAAGGTTTGTAATAGATGGTCAAAATAGTCCCTTGTTAAGTCCATTTAAAGGACTAGTTAGACCAATCAATATATTATTATGCATTTTATCTTGGAAAATGTACACGTGTCTTATTATATATTGGATTGTAAAGAGGGGTAGATTATTCATCTTCATTTTATTCAATGCTTACCTGATGGATCAATTGTTGATTTTCAGTGGCAAAAGTATGACATTCCATGGAAAATTATTTACAAAAATAAGTGAATTGTTGATTTTCAGTGGCAAAAGTATGACATGCCATGTAAAATTAGTTACAAAAATAATGTGTTCTCCACGAAGTACGAGCTCAAAGATGGTATTAGATATTACAAAAAATTAATTGTGTTTTCCATCAACTTATGTGGGGTTGCCCATAGGCTATTTGAGAATTTCTAAGAACTTGTGGGACAATCTGGGTCCAACTCGTTAGTAGGGAAAGTTGGTCTATATTTAAATATTGAATAACTCTAAACATTCAGTCTCATAACTGTCCTTCTATGCTTTGTAGTAGTCTATAAATATTGAGGAAAATAATTACAAAATTTCTTTGGAAGGTTTTTCAATATTTTTGAGAAAAAATTTGTCAACTGCAAACTTTTATTGTCAAATTTGAAAAAGAGACATGAGTTCCTTTCTTTTTATTTTACTTGGATTAACTTCAAGACAAGTTACTTAAAGATGATGCATAACATAAAACTAATGGTACATTAGTTTAGAGTCTTTAAAAATATAATCTTTCAAACCAGGCTAGAATCCTTGTACAATCTAAAATTGTGTAAGTGAATATGCCACATGAATATATATATATATATATATATATATAGATATATATATATATATATATATATATATATATGCCTGTAATCCCCAAAGGTATATGCAAAGAATGTTTCCCATTCCAAAAGATACCAAAAAATATTGTCATATATGGAATAAAGTTACATATTTCTTTTCTCCATTAAAAGCAGTAATTCCATTGCAAAAAATACTCAAAATACTGTCATATATAGAATAAAGTTACATATTTCTTTTCTTCATTAAAAATATAATCTTTCAAACCAGGTTAGAATCCTTGTATAATTTAAAATTGTATAAGTGAATATGCCACATGAATATATATATGCCTGTAATCCCCAAAGGTATATGCAAAGAATGTTTCTCATTCCAAAAGATACCCAAAAATATTGTCATATATGGAATAAAGTTACATATTTCTTTTCTTCATTAAAGGCAGTAATCATTATAAAGTATCAATTAATAAATATTATCAAAAGCACTAAAAACCTCTCTCCCATGGTCTCAAGCACACAAAGGAAATGTAGTATAAGCACATTGTAATAAATATAAACAAGTATGTGTGCATGAATCCACTCATGTTTGATCCTTGTTTGATCCCACGTAGAAGTATAAACAATAGTTATATATGCAAATTAAAGTTGAACATCCACATAGTACAAAATCTGCATCAAACAATTAAAGAAGATGAGTCAGTTCACTTATAAAAATAACTTTATTAATTAATAAGATGAGTGGGTTCTAACAATTGACAAATAACACAATTTCATGTACTTATCAAGTCATGTATTTTTGTCAATGTACGAAGGAGACTTTCGACATTAGATCATATGTTATATATACAATAAATTTATAATTATAATTTTTGAATTTTATAATCTATAATCCTATAAAATACTTTTGATTCTATAAAAATTTCAGCAACATCTCCTCTTAAATATGGACATATGAAATTTTCCTGATAAACATAATACCTGTATAATCAAACCCAGAATGATATATACATAACACATCCATATAACAAGCATTTAACCGATCAGAAGTATTATAGTCAAGCATACAAAAGAAATGTAGTATAAGCACATTGTAGCAAATATAAACAAGTATATGTGCATGAATCCACTCATGTTTGATCCCACGTAGAAGTATAAACAATAGTTATATATGCAAATTGAAGTTGAGCATCCACATAGTACAAATCTGCATCAAACAATTAAAGAAGATGAGTCAGTTCACTTATAAAAATAACTTTATTAATTAATAAGATGAGTCAGTTCTAACAATTGGCAAATAACACTATTTTATGTTATTATCAAGTCATGTATTTTAGTCAATGTATGAAGGAGCCTTTCGACATAGATCATACGTATATATATATAATATATATAATTTTTTAATTTTAAAAAGTTTATAAGTCGCCTTTTGACATTAAATCCGAAATATTTTAGTCAATGTCAAAAGGCACCTTCTGACATTAGATATAGACATTAGATCAGAAGTATTATAATTAATGTCATAAGGTGCCTCTTGACATTAGATCAGAAGTACTATAGACAATGTCAGAAGGCACCTTCTGACATTATATCAGACGTATTATAGACAATGTCAGAAGGCACCTTCTAACATTAGATCAGAAGTAAATTCTCCAATGTCAAAAGGTGCCTTCTGACATTAGATCAGAAATATTATAGACAATGTCAAAAGGTGCCTCTTGACATTAGATCAAAAGTAAATTCTTCAATGTCAGAAAGCACCTTCTGACATTAGATCAGAAGTGCTATAAACAATGTCAAAATGTGCCTTCTGACATTAGATCAGAAGCATTATAGACAATGTCAGAAGGCACCTTCTGACATTAGATCAGAAGTACAATAGACAATATCAAAAGATGCCTTCTGACATTAGATCAGAAGTAAATTCTTCAATGTCAGAAGGCACCTTCTGACATTAGATCAGAAGTATTATAGACAATATCAAAAGGTGTCTCTTGACATTAGATCACAAGCATTATAAACAATGTCAGAAGGCACCTTCTGACATCAGATCAGAAGTAAATTCTTTAATGTCAGAAGGTGAATGCGCCCTCGATCCGCGGGATGCGCGGATCCGCTTTTGACCCTTGAGGTTTGGGAGTCGCCACCTAGTTATTATGGTCTAGGAACCAAACTGACTCTAAAACGAATAAACACTAATCTACCACAGAAAATCTGAATCCGGGGATCATGTTACGGGGTTGGAAGGTGTTAGGCACCAACCCCCGCCCGGCCAATGCCGGTCTCTACTTATTCCAAATATAACTACATCGCTAATGACAAAACCTAGATTAAAAAATAATGAAAAACCTTACCTTCGATCTGCAAAAGTACTATTCCCTCAGATCTGGTGAAAACAGCTCCTTGTACCGTACTTCTTACTTTGTTCTGTCTCCGGATCTGATTTCTGATCTCCGAGGAAAGGTATCTCCTTCTTGGATCTGGATGCTTTGAATTTATTGTGGATTTTTGGGGTGTTTTTGAAAGGTTTCTAGGTGTTTTTTAGGCTAAAATCAGAGTAGGGGTGTTAGGGAAGGAGTTGGGGCTCCAAAATTAGGATTTTGGGGAGGTTGTGAAGGCTTCTTCACCTACTTTTACTATGATTTTTTCTTTGATACGAAAATAGGGTGTGGAGGCTCCTATTTATAAAGTTTTTAGAAGCATTAGGGTTTGATTAGGATTTCTTTTAGAGTTTTAATTAGGGTTTAGACTTTGGTCTCATGAGATGGACTTAGTCTTTAGGGTTTTGACTTAGGGTTTTGACTTTAGTCTTATGAGATTGACTTGATTAGTTTAGATTAGGGTTTTGACTTTAGTCTTATGAGATTGACTTGATTAGTTTAGATTAGGGTTTTGATTTAGGGTTTTGACTTTAGTCTTATGAGATTGACTTTAATACTTGACTTTAGTCTTACTTAATTGACTTTAATTTTGATTTTAGTCTTATTTGATTGACTTTAAAATCTTGACCTTAGTCTTGCTTGATTGAATTTAAATTTTTGGAGAACCCCCCTCTATTATATCTTTAATTCTTTGGACCCCCAAATGGAGGGGTCCTTAAAGAAATATCTTGCGAACCCTCAACAATTTTGCTTGAAAACCTGATTGATAATTTTTTGGTTTAAATTTTAATAATTAATTTCATTAATGTTTCACTTTACATTATTTAATGATTTATTTATTAATTTTAAAATTTTTAATTATTAAAATTGTGAAATTACCATTTTGCCCTCGGAGAGGATGTTTTACGTTTTAAGTCATTTTTCAATGTTCCAGGATGTTTTGAAATCAGTTTTTCTTAAGGAATTCAATGGGAATGTTGGTTTTTGTCATTTATAAAATTTTTTGCATGAAATGGTCGTGAATTTTATGAGGGGTATTTTCGTAATTTTATCAAATTTTGTGAAAATTGGTAAAATTATTTATTTGGTTTTGATTTGTCGTTTTATGTATTTGAACAGATTTTCCTAAGCGTAATGTAGGCTCTAAGGTTGTTTTGATGTTAGGGGTATTTTGGTAATTTGGTCATTTTTAGTGATTTTTATCGTGAAACTTCTTTTTGACTTGCAGGATGATGATTTCTATGTTTCTGGGGTAGTATTTTCCTAGCGTAGCGTGGTTTTCTAAGTTTTGTCAGTTCGAGATACCTCATCCGGATTTCTGAAACATATCTGGTAACAAAATAAAGCATTGGAATAGACATCCATCATTGGGAACCTTTGCGATCGGGTTGACGACTTGATTAATCAGGCGGATGCAAAAATGGGGTGTCTATAGATGCCCCTCTTTGGCAGAGGGTTGAAGCAAACTAGATAGCAAATCTATTTTGGTAGATAGTGCGATATCCGAATGCCAAAGCTAGTAACAGTTCATTTTGCAGCCTGATTTAACAATTCGTCGGGGTATTCGGATCATTGAGCGTAAAACTCTCCCCGAACTAGAAAAATGTCAGGTCCTTGAGCGCGAGCTCTCACTGGCAGTGTCAGATCCTTGAATTTTTAAAAAATTCTCCTTGACTGATGTAACAACTGTGCAAGTGTGTGGGCTCAAAATCTGAGATAGATTTCAAAGAGTTTGAGTTGGAAATGAATCAAATCTGAGCATGAAGTAAATATAAACTGAGCATAATTCCAAGAAAACCCTTGGCGGCATCTGAGCATAATTCCGAGAAAACCCTCGGCGATAACTGAGCATAGTTCCGAGAAAACCCTCGGTGGCATCTGAGCATAATTCCAAGAAAACCCTTGGCGGCATCTAAGCATAGTTCCAAGAAAACCCTTGGCGGCATCTGAGCATAGTTCCGAGAAAACCCTCGGCGGCATCTGAGCATAATTCCAAGAAAACCTTGGCGGCATCTGAGCATAGTTCCGAGAAAACCCTCGGCGGCATCTGAGCATAATTCCAAGAAAACCCTGGCGGCATCTGAGCATAATTCCAAGAAAACCTTTGGCGGCATCTGAGCATAGTTCCTAGAAAACCCTCGGCGGTATCTGAGCATAATTCCAAGAAAACCCTTGGCGGCATCTTAGCATAGTTCCGAGAAAACCCTTGGCGGCATCTGAGCATAATTCCAAGAAAACCCTTGGCGGCATCTGAGCATAGTTCCGAGAAAACCCTCGGCGGTATCTGAGCATAATTCCAAAAAAATCCTTGGCGGCATCTGAGCATAATTCCAAGAAAACCCTTGGCGGCATCTGAGCATAGTTCCGAGAAAACCCTCGGCGGTATCTGAGCATAATTCCAAGAAAACCCTTGGCGGCATCTGAGCATAGTTCCGAGAAAACCCTCAGCGGCATCTGAGCATAATTCCAAGAAAACCCTTAGCAGCATCTGAGCATAATTCCAAGAAAACCCTTGGCGGCGTCTGAGCATAGTTCCGAGAAAACCCTTGGCGGTATCTTAGCAAAATCCAAGATAACCCTTGGCGGCAACTGAGCAAAATCCAAGATAACCCTTGGCGGAAACTGAGCGAAATCCAAGATAACCCTTGGTGGCATCTGAGCAAAATTGGCGAAGGAATGAAGGACTTTTGGGAAATAATGAATGAATTTGGAAAAGACTGATCAAAGTGAATTGAATAAATCTGGAAGATACTGAATCTGGAAGAGAAATGATCGAATCCAAGAATGATTGGATCTAGGAATGAAAAAATACCATATTAGTTGATCTCTGGGCATAGTCAAATGTGAGATCCGAAGTGCTTTTGTTTGAACCTCAAGGATTTATCCAAAAGTTTTATGAATTTAAAACCTGAGTTTGAATCTCAAGAGTTTTTTTGAAAAACTGTTATCAAGAGGGTAACCTTAAATTTGAAGTTCTCATTATTTTTTTTTTTTAGGATTAACATTGCTCAAAAAAAAAATGTCCCTAGTTTGACAATGGCATTGAAAATAATTGAACACATCATTAAAAAATGCCCCTGGTATAAGAGGGGAAATTACATATCTAAAGGAAAAAAGAAAAAATGCCCCTTGTATGAAGGTTTGAAATATTTGATTACCACAAGCGCAATAAAGATCCAACTTTTAATTTTGATTAATTTTATTAAGATTTTAAGTCAGGCTCAAGATAACAAAATATTTCCTTTTGAGACTCATCATAGAATTCACCCTTCTCTCCATTGGTTCACTTGGGGAAGTAAGAATTTTCAGATCGATCATAGACAAGATACTTGTGGCTTCTGAATCTATGCCTGGTTTAAGCTGAGTATTGAACTTGATGATTCGAACTTCTGATGTTTCAGCTCGGGCCGCTTTCAGCTTGGGATTTTCTTCTATTTTTTTTTATTGCTCTAACTTTTGCCTAGATCGCCTTTTCAGGTTTTCAATCTAGCGAGCTTGCTCTAGCTTTTGCCCAGATCGCCTTTTCAGGTTTTCGATCTAGCGAGCTCTTTCTTTTTTATTTGCTCTGATTGTTGCCAAAGTTGTCCTTTTAGATTTTCAACCTTGCGAGCTTGCTTTAATTTTTGCCTAAGTCGCCCTTTCCGGGTTTTCAACTTAGCAGGCTTCTTCATTTTTTTATTTTTTTTTTATTTTATCTTTTTCTTCTCCTCTGAAGTTTTAGAATTACTGTCTGATCATGCTTCGCTACCCTCCTTGACTTTTCCACACGGTACTTAAGAGGACTTTTATAGGTAGGCTTGGGACTAGGCATAAAAAGAAAGAAATTTGGAGGCTCAAAAACCCAAATGCCCCTTGTGTGGCATTTCATTTAAAATTTTTTCTTGAACTTTCTTCCCCATTTTGGATGATATTTCTTTTTCTTTTGAATTTTTTTTTTTTAGATTTTTCCTTTGTCGGGGAATCTATTTTTTTTACATTGATGTGGTCGGGCCTGAAGTAACTTCTCAGGTTGCCTACGTACCCCAAATTTTTGGGATCAGACCAAAACGTAGTTCGGATTTTTCCCACCCCTAGGTTAGGTGATCAGGCTAAGAAATAAAAGGCACAATTTTTCTCTTTTTGAACAGGCTGCAAAGGGGTTGAGAAAGGAGATAAAGAATTAGGTAGTAGGAAAATTGATTCGGCCAAAAATGGCCTCCTTAAATGTAGTACCGTTTGATTTGGTCAAGGTTGGTTGATTCTAGTAACTCAATTCCATCATGATCTTGAAGCCTGACAGCTTTTCCTGGTAGTATCTCCTTGATGATGTACGGACCTCCCCAATTTGGTTTGAACTTCCCTCTAGGGTCAAAGATAGGTGCCCAATTCTCTTTAAGTACTAAGTCCCCGACTTGTAAGTGACGAACCTTGATCTTCTTATCAAATGCACGGGAAACTCTTCTTTGATAAGCTTGCACGTGATACAAAGCTCTCAGTCGTTTTTCTTCAATCAAATTCAATTCTTCATACCGCTGGCGAACCCAATCTGTTTCTGACAACTGACTTTCCAACAAGACCCTCAGAGATGGAATTTCCATTTCAACTGGCAAGACTGCTTCCATGCCATACACTAAAGAGTAGGGAGTAGCTCCAGTAGAGGATCGAATTGAAGTTCGATATGCCCAGAGTGCAAATGACAGTTTTTCAGACCAATCTCGATGTGATTGACACATTTTTCTTATGATAGTTTTAAGATTCTTATTAGCTGTTTCGATTGCTCCATTAGTTTGAGGGCGGTAAGGAGATGATTTGTGGTGTGAGATTTTAAACTTTGAACACAAAGTAATGACCCCAGCTTTGAAATGTGACCCGTTGTCAGAAATCAGTTCCGAAGGTACCCCGTACCGGCTAATGATGTTCGTTTGGATAAATTTTGCAACTCGAGATGCAGTGAGGACAGCATAAGAGGCAGCTTCGACCCACTTAGTAAAATAATCGATAGCAACTAAAATGTATTCATGCCCATTTGATGCTTTAGGCGATATTTTTACCAATAATGTCGATTCCCCAAACTGAGAATGGCCATGGTGAAGTCAGACCAACTAATCGAGAAGGTGGCACATGTATGAGATTTGCATGTATTTGGCATTTGTGGCAGGTCTTGACCATGTGATGACAATCTGTTTCCATCGTAGGCCAGTAGTACCTTGTCTCATAATTTTCTTAACTAACATTTTCCCACTCATGTGAGGGCCGCATTCTCCTGAATGTAGTTCAACCATTATCTGTTCAGCTTGATCTTCATCGACGCACGACAAATGAATCCCATCATAAGACCTTTTGTAACAACTTCCTGCGCACAGGATGAATTGAGATGCTAATCTTAAAAGGGTTTGCCGTTCCTTCCTCGATGCTTCTTCTGGAAATTCTTGTTTTTCCAACACCTTTGTAATATCTGTGTACCACGACTTTCCATCGGGTAGTCGAGTAGCAATATTGATCTGACAACAATATGCAGGTTTGTCTTTGACTTCAACAGTGATCGGCCTCAATTCCATGCCAGGGGTAAATGGATCATTGAAGATAGAGTGGCTAACGAGTCAGATCAGCAAATCTATTATCTCCTTGACACGTGTTGGAACAGAATAGCTTCAAACTTACTCACTAGTTTAACAAATATTCATGATAAGGCTTCAGCTTTTCGTCCCTAGTCTTCCATTCTTCCAATGACTGGTGTATGACCAAGGCTGAATCCTCAAAGACTTTGATTTCTATAATGCCCAAATTCAAAGCAGCTTCAAGTCCAGCGATGCATGCCTCATATTCAGCTGTATTATTGGTATTAGAGAAGGCTAACTTAATAGTGATCGGAATGTGGCATCCTTCCGGAGAAAACAGGACTGCCCCTATTCCATACCCATTCTGATTGGCAGCTCCATTGAAATACAACTGCCATGTTTGGTTCTGAGGCTCTTCTTCAACATGTAAGATGTCCTCATCTGGGAACTGATCAATAGGCCTTATTCCTTCTGCTACTGGGTGATCTGCCAAGTATTCTGCTACAGCTCTCCCCTTGATGGATTCTGTGTAACGTGCGTGATGTCAAACTCTGATAACAACAATAACCATCGTGCGGTTCTTCCTGTCAGTGCCGGTTTCTCAAAAGATACTTGAGAGGATCCATCCGAGATAACAAGATAATTGAATGAGATAGCATATAGTGTCGAAGTCTCTGAGTAGCCCATACCAGTGCCAAGCAAGTTTTTTCCAGGGCTGAATACTTTCGTTCATACTCTAACATCTTCTTACTGATGTAGTAGATAGCCCTTTCTTTTGTGAGTATCTTTGTCATACTGTGCCAGCATGCATCCCATAGCTTCTTCTGTGACTGACAGATAAAGAAGAAGTGGTTCACCCGGTGTGGGTGGAACCAAAATAGGGGGTTCAAGAGATACTCCTTGACTTGGTCGAAGGCCTTTTGACATTGCTCATTCCAAACTGTTGGTTCATTTTTCTTGAGGAGCTTGAAAATAGGTTCGCAGACGTTGGTGAGTTGAGCGATGAATCTACTGACATACTAGATTCTGCCTAAAAAATCTCGAATTTGCTTTTCAGTTTCCGACGGTGGCAATCTTGGATAGCTTTAATCTTCACAGGGTCTACTTCGATCCCTCTTTGACTGACCACAAATCCTAACAATTTTCCAGAAGTTACTCCAAACACACATTTCTGCGGGTTGAGGCGGAGTTTATACTTTTGAATCCTCATGAGAAATTTTTCTATAGCAGCAACATGCCCCAGTCGTTCTTTAGACTTGACTATCATATCGTCTACATAGACTTCAACTTCCTTGTGTATCATGTCATGTAGTAAAGTCGTGGCTGCTCTTTGATAAGTGGCTCCGGCATTCTTCAGACCAAAAGGCATAACCTTGTAGTAAAAGGTTCCCCACTGTGTGATAAATCACGTCTTTTGCATATCTCGAGGATCCATTTTTATCTGATTGTACCCCGAAAAACCATCCATGAAGGATAATAAAGCGTGCCCTGCTGTACTATCTACTAGAACGTCTATGTGTGGTAAAGGAAAACTATCCTTTGGGCTTGCTTTGTTTAGATCTCTAAAGTCCACACACATCCTGACTTTTCCATCATTCTTCGGCACCGGGACGACAATGGCAATCCACTCAGGGTATTCTACTACTTCCAAGAATCCAGCGTTAATCTGCTTCGTAACTTCTTCTTTATTTTCAGAGTCCATTCCGGTTTCATACGTCGAAGTTTCTGTTTAATGGGTCGAGCATCTGGATATAACGGAATCCGATGTTGAACAATGTCTGTGCTTATTCCCGGCATATCCTCATAAGACCACGCGAACACGTCTTTGAACTTTCTGAGCAACTCTACTATCCCTTTGCGTTCATCGGGGGATAATGTGATCCCAATCCGAATCTCTTGAGGGTTTTCTTTTGTTCCGAGATTGATAACCTCTACTTCCTCCATTGGAGGTTGAGCCCGACGTTCATTTTCTTGGTCAAGTAATTTGATTATTTCAGGGGGAGGTTCTTCATCAGAAGATTCTCCCTCCGAAGTCAGATTATTAGTTAAATTATTATTGCGCTCGGGGTAATCAAAAATTTCTTTCATTTCATTAAAAGAAGATGGGGTAACATGACTCATTGCCAACTTGACAGACTCACTTAACTTAGTAGCAATAGTGGACTTACTTGACTCAACGGAAACAAATGACTCATCTGGCATGTCAGACTGAACAAGACTAAGGGGACTGACAGACCCAGTCTTGACATGCAACACAGGACTAATTACATGATAGCTAGAGAGACACCCTACAGCGGGTTTGATTGTAGACTGAGGATTTGGGATCCCCTTCTCAGTTGTCAACATCAAGACACTATGATCTTCAATGAATAACTGGTCGATGTTGAGGGAGTCTAGATTGAACTGTCAGTCTTCAATTTTCTTCTCTTCAGCTTCTGTGCTTGCTTCTCTTCAGGCCAATCCATACCAAAGAAGATCTCAAACCCTGGCAGACGAGTACCTGTGATGTGGTCAATGAATGGCTCGGGGAAACCACAGACAGTAACGAAAATCTTCTCCTTCCTTCACGAAATAGCCATTAAGGGTCTTACGATAAGGCTTCATTTTGATGAGATCCGTGGTGCATCTTTGCCTTTTCGCAATTGCCTTGTCTCGCTTTGTCTTCTAGTACTGGGCCCAATCTTCATTAGTAGGCTTATATCCTAGTCAAATGTGCCAATGACCTCTTTAATCACTGGTGCCTCCTCCTTAATACCTTGCTGCTTGCGGCCTAAGCCCATACCAGGGAAAAATCTCATTTTCTTGAATATATTGGCCATATTGCAGTTAGAAGTATTTTCCATTGGAAAATATTCTTTCATGGCTTGATCCCATTGGACTGAGCATATTTTCTCAAACTCGAATCCACTGAGCTCTACTCCTTGTTGTTCTGGCTGAATCTCAAGCAGCGACTCATCCTTAGCTTCAGTACTATTCATGATCCCTACAATTTCAGCATCTCCATGAAGAGTAATTACTAACCCATCTTTGATAAACTTGACCTTCTGGTGCAGCGTGGAAGGTATGGCTTTTATTTGGTGTAGCCACGGTCTTCCTAATAACAGATTAAAAGAGGACTGGATGTCTATGACCTGAAATTCTGCCAGAAAGTCAGCTATGCCCGTGGACAATCGAAGGTGCAGAATTCCCAATACGTCCCTTTTAGTGTTATCATAGGCCCTAACCCCTTGATTAGTGGGCTTGAGATCTTCAGTTTTAAACCCAAGGCAAGTGGCAGTCTTCAAAGGGCAAACATTCAATGCACTCCCATTATCGATCAATACCAGAGGTACCCTCATCCCGTTACAGTCAACTGTGATGTGCAGTGGCTTAGTGTGGTTTGCTCCTTCCTTTGGGAGATCGAAGTCCGAGAATGACAAGATATTTTCCACATAGGTCGCCCCTACTCTGTTGGCTAGCTGATCTGGAGAAGTGTCGAGGGAGACTTGGGCTGTACTTAATGCTTTGAGAACAGCCTCCCTATGGGCAGTGGAAGCCATAAGTAAACCCCAGACTGAGATGTTGGCTCCTGATTTCTTCAGTTGCTTGATCACAGAATTATCTTCTTCAATATTTTCTGTGATAGGATCTTCTTTTTCTTTTCTTGCCAAAGCTGCCGGATTATCAACACAGAGTTCTTGTGGCTTAAAAACTCTTCCCCCTCGAGTCATATGTCTAACTTCATCACAAGAGAGAGGATAAGGTTCATCTTCTTCAGTCAGCACGTATGGATCTTCATCTGTTAAAGGTACAGGGCTTTTTAAGTTCATCTGGGCCAACAGGTAACTGGTGAATGTGGGGGCTACTGTATCGAGGTGGGGATAAACAATACGTATCATCTGAGGTTAAATCGAATGGTTCGTAGTTTGTGGTGAAAAACCTCATCAGTGAAGGCTATCCCGGCAAGGGGTAACTAGGCGGTTTGCCTTGGATGGGATGGATAGAGAGACAGGATCGAATGGAATGGTGTATGAGAAACCATGTTCAAGGTTGGTGGAGGTTGATAGGTGGGCAGTGGATTAGTGGTGACATTCGGTGGGCCAGGGATTGTGACCTTTTTGTTGTCGCTCAGGTTTGAATGCCATGGACGAGTAAGGTAATACATCGATCCGTGTGATGGCCAGGGTTTTGATGGAACTCGCAGAACAAGTTAGAATTGTGTCCAGCTGACAAGGGATTAGGTAGAGGTCGGGGTTGGATAGGGGTAAGAAGCCCTTTTTTCACCAATTTGTGAAAAGCTACAGTGAGACTCATTCCTAGATTGGTAAATTGACGCAGAGTTCGAGGTTGACTTGGGTGAGCCTGGTTATTAATTCGGACTGGGGGTTGAGCTGGGGTAGCTGATGTGTTGGCTATGTAGACATGGTTGGTGCTAGGTTTGGAAACATAGGGTTTCTTAAGCTTGTTATCCGAGGGGTTAGAAAGAATCCCAGAGGCAAATGCGTCCTCGAGTTGGCTTCCGACTTGTAACAATCGAAAGTAGGGGAGATATTGGGCCACTAAGTGTTGAGCATATCCTTGCGAGAGGTTCTTTAGGATAATCGTTACTTGTTCTTTCTCTGACGGTCTATCCCACATTTGGGCAGCCTTGGCCCTCCAACGACCAATGAAATCAGTAAATGTCTCCCCATTTCTCTGCTTAGTCACCTCCAAATCTCTTCTTGAAGTCTCAATCTCGGTACTGTACTTATACTGATGCCAGAAGGCCTTTAACATGCCCTCCCAGGTGCCCACAATAACTGGATCTTGAGACATTAGCCAACGTAGTGCTGACCCTGATAAAGTCCTCTGAAACAACAACCTCATATGTTCGTCACTGAGCCCCATAGTGCGCATGTTAGTAACATATACCTTAAGATGTGTTTTTGCACACCCTATACCACTAAACTTGTCCATTTCTGGCATCACGAACTTCTCAGGCAGATGGATTCTAGGGATGCGATTCAGAGCTTCAATACCTGCTACAATTTCATCGATGCCTTTTATACTTTTCATAGCCGACTCTAATTGAAACATTCTGTTAGCTAACATCGGATTTTCATTGACATATTCTTCATCTCCGTCGAGTTCGAAAACTTCATGTGGACGTCTCTCTTCTACTTTCTTTCCTTTTGGATCATTTAAGGGATTGCCTTTTGGATCTACTTTACCCTTTATACTGGTGATATCATTGGCAAAGGCTGCCAAGATCTTACGGATCTCTGTAAGTTCAGATTCTGAAGCCATCTCTGCTTGTTGACTTGGTATCGTAGCTCGTTCTAACCGACTGGACTTACGACTCCAACTAGGAGGTGGACACTTGAGTTTGGGCGCCAATGATAATCCAATATGACCCCATCAAAGGTAAATTTAGTCAATTTCAGTATTACCCTCTTGATAACATTTTAAGGAATCATTTCATTGAGGTTTGTGCACCAATCCTTAATTAATCCATTCACATAATGAACATTCAAAGAAGAAATCAATATTTATTTGAAAGAAAAAATAGCTTTATTGAAAACGATTGATAAATAAATGTTCTCATTAAAAACATCTTTCAACAAATTTGACTTGAACTATTTTACATGGACGCTTGGCTTTGTCTTGACGGTCATCAGGATTGCTGTCAGGCTTGACCCTCTTGGCTCTAACAACTGGCTCTTTGAATTCTGCTGGTCCGTCTGGATACCCTAAGGTGCGCTTGTTCCAGGCTTTCTCATGAGGTGTACTAACTTTTCAGTCAATGGCTCGGGGGGAAAGAAAGCTTTGTGCTGAGTAAAGATAACTCTGTAGGCACGTCGTATTGTTCTGAGATCAGATTGGGATGGTAAAAAGATGTTTCTTCTAAACCAATCAGACGGACATAGTATGATCCTTTGGTTCCTAGAACAGGGGGATCAGTCATCCACCAAGGGCACCTAAAACTAATATGACAGGCAAGGCGAGAGTCTAACCATTTGCTCCAAGCTTTGACTGAGTTGTGACGCACTAACAGGTTTTCTCTTGGAAAAGTGTTCTGGCCCATATTCGAGGTTTGATGGAATCTCTACGATTTTGAGACGATCACAAAGCCACATATAGAGTAAGTAGGGGCTTCCTTTGAAGCTTTCCCGCTCACCATTTTTTATGGCATCTAATCCTGAGAAAATTTCAGCTAGGATGAGAGGTACTGGGTTGGCTTTCCTTGAGAGTTGTGAGGCTATATCTATGAAGGACTCAGGGATAGTTTGGCCATCACTATTGGAGGTCAGTATGTATTAGGTTAGGATTCCTAGGCACAATCAATAATCTCTAGTAGTTCGCCAGGCTTCGGGTTTTACATTGATAGGGTGACTGCGGGAGCGATACGGGCCCAGTAAAGGTACTAAGTTCAATCTTCCGTTATGAACTAAGGCCTTGGCTTCTTCCTTGGAAATGTTTAATCCTGTGGCGAGTTCACCAGAATATCCGGTCTTCAATGAGGACCTGACTAGAGGTCCTGAAGTGGATATCCTCATGATGTCGTAATAATCCTCGTGAGTGGGGCACAAATGCATATACCCCATATGGAATATGTGAAGATAGGGGTTCCAACGCTTAGCCATAGCATGTAGGAGGTTGCAGTCTATCTCAAACTCATGGAAGTAAAGAGCACTTCTCAACATGAATCTCCCAAAATTGATCTTCTCTACAGGGTGCATCCCTACAACGGTCGTTTTGACTAACTGATTGATTGGGTTATCGCCTGCGACTAGCATCCTGGTTTGACACAAAAGGGTATTTTAGTATTCTTCCAATGGTCCATGTAAAAGATCAATTTATTTTCTTTCAAAAAATCTTATTCTTATGAAAAATATTTTTTCTCGGAAAATATTTTTTTCTAGAGAACACTTCTTTTGGAAAATAATCTTTTCTGGAAAATATTTTCTTTCTGTAAATTATT